>NC_134832.1:86751391-87059640 GCF_004210375.1 Tachypleus tridentatus | reverse complement strand
TTGTACCAGCAGTATTACAACTATCGCAGCCACACAGTACTAATATAGTACTACTATTTTATGTATAATGATTAATGTTGGTTTACAACAATTTTTCTTTACATACGGAGTAAGATCATAAGAGCTTTGAAACAGTTTAAATTACAATGACATTTTTACCATTTCTTAAATAATTAGTTGATTATTGCATTGTGCCCTTAATTGGAAGGTGTATTTTTTTATTATTCTTTGAAATAGATAAGCTTTTAACTTTTTATTTTTGGTTCGGAAAGTACTCAAAATGTAAATATTTTCTCTTAGTTTCATTTTTTTGTTGCTTGGCAGGTATTCTTAACTTTGTTCTTTCAGCAGCCCAGTAACAAGTTGAGAAAATATGAGATACATATTTGTAAGGTGATTATCCATGTAAAACTTAAAGAAACTGTAGGTGATGAACGGGTCTGGTATGGCCAGGTGGTTAAGACACTCAACTCGTAATTTGGCAGTTGTGTGTTTGAATCCCCGTTGCACCAAAAATGCTTGTCCCTTCAGCTGTGGGGTGTTATAAAGTGATGGTCAATTGCACTATCTGCTGGTAAAAGAGTAGCTTAAAAGTTAGCAGTGGATGGTGATGACTAGCTGTCTTCCCTCTAGTCTTACACTGCTAAATTAGGGATGGCTAGCAAAGATAGCCCTCGTGTACCTTTGTACAAAATTCAAAACAAACAATGTAATGAACACACTGTACTTAAAAATGGGATGCTCCAGGTTTCATAGGTCCGTCTGGTTAATCTACCTCTAAAGGAAAATATTCTTATCAGAATTTCCCAATCCTTGTCTTCTTCCCTATAGTAGTATATCTACAACGTTTCTTGTGAAAATGAGATTTTTATTATCACATTCGAGCTTCAAAAAATTTTAAACTGTAATGTCTCTCCAAGAAATTCTCCTTTTCAACAAAAACCTGCCAGGAATTTCATCCTATTTCATGTATTCCTCTTTCAAACCTTAAGATATCCAAGTAGTAATTTCTTAAAATACACTCTTTCTCTCCAATAGCTTTCCATCCTTTAATAAATAACTACAACTGTTCAGTGCTGTTAATCTCTGCTGTTGCTAATGGTAACTCTGTGTAAACTAATCTATTTTAGAAAAATGTATACATTTTTTTTAATGTGGAGCTTAGCCTATCTGTAACATATGTTAAAATTAGCCCTCTTGTTCTGTTGCTAATATTGGCTCAAAAAGAAAATAGTATTGAGAAATTTTAACCTATTCAAATAAGTATCTATTCTTTCCTTTTACTATAGTTACCCTAGCAGCCCTCCTCGAAACAATTTTTGCATGGATAAGAAAATCAAAACTTTGTGCAATATTTCACGTGAGGTATACCAACAATTTACATATAGAGATGTAATTATCTCTTGGTTTTATTTTCAATGCATCCAAAAATTATATTACCTTTTCTACTAAAAACATAGTTCCATTTTGATGCTATCAGCACCACTGAGTCAGTAATGTTTTTTTGATGTGATACAGAGCAGGTTCCTGTCTTTAATAAATGTGACGAAAATTATGGTAACCCAGGTCCATTACTTGGTACATACTGTAATTACTTACCAACTTGTCAAAGTCATTCTTTATTACTTTAACATTCTCATTGTAGCTAGAAATGGTCAGTCAACAAACTTTACTCATTATGCTCCTATCAGTTTGAAAATTGTATTTAATTAGACTATATATTATTGGTTTTGACTGAGTAAGTAGTTTACTGTTGTAAGAAGTTGATATTAGTAATTAATGTAATATAGAAAATACTGATGCACTGGTGCTTGTAGCACACTTATTAACAGATGCCCACTTTGGCTAGACTCCATTAATAACACTTGGACCCCATTTTGTGGGGGTGAATATTCAAGTACCATAGCTATTTTTCAGGTAACTTAAAATAAGTAGAGAGTAAATACCAATCTATAAAGAATGCTGTTACAGTAATATACATTTACATAGTTTAATTTTAAGTTATTTTTTAACTTTTAAACTTGGTCATAAAAGATGTAAAATTATATTATGTGGTCAAAAGTAATGGACCAATAGTTGACATTGGATGTTTAGAAGCTCTCTTCCTTCTAATTTGTAATTTTAAAACTATAGATTACTGTGTGCATATAACTCTTGAATAGCATTGTGCAAAAGTCTGGAACAAAGTTAACATAAATTTTTTGTGTATAGCACAACAAGATAGCAAAGTGGTTGAAAAGATAAAGCATCTTTTATTGAATAGTTAGTATAGTCAATGGTCCTTGGACTACAAAGTAAGAATCATTTTCTTTGGGGATTTTTTTGATACACTGCAGAAAAAAAAAGAACATATGGAAGAAATACTAGAAAGTGATGTGGAATTAAGTTGGCACTATTTCTTAACTTAACTGTAAACATTTTTACATTACATACAGAACTTCTATTTATAATAATTTGCAAGTTTCTTGCTTTACTTTTGTACGTTAATCTTGGCTAAGCTACGGTGTCTGATGTAACTAAACAGTCTCATGTTTTGTAGTTTTTATTTTGTTAGATTGACTTGTGACATAGTGTTATGTTAGTAATTTTGAATGTGTGAAATTGATGTATGCTGAACTGTGGTCTTTGAATATTTCACTGTCAAGTTAAAAAAGAAAGAAAGATTTTGAATTGGAAATCTTTGTTGCTATTGTGCAGGCATTACCTCATAGATTTTAATCTTCCAGTGTTTGATATATGTCAGTATAACTTGTACCTTATGATGTATAACTCATCCTAATGTATTGGTAAACGGTTCTCATGATTAGTTGATATTTCATTATTGAGCTGGTTGAGGCTGTAGTTGATGCCCACAAAACAAGAACCTCAGAAATTATTCTTTAGTCAAATGTTTCTCTGTGTCAATGGAGATTCTCATATACTGTTGGAAACCATTTATGTTTAAGATACTGAAAGTAATATAAATATCATAATCTAGTGTATTTTTACAGAAACACAATATAATTTAGCATACCAAGAATTTCCAAAGGTTTTAATGATTATTTCTCAAATAGTAAATCTGTGGAACAAATTCCCTTCTGCAATGGAAAAGGCTGTTATTTAACTGGAGTATGAGAAAATGGTTGATAAACATTTAGGGGAGATCAAAGTTGGATTTAGTGATTAGTTTTCGGTTTGTTCATGAAGTGTGAAAGTAAGGATATTCTAAGTGAACCAATCAGAATACCTCTTGATATTTTAATGTGTGAGGTACATTACAGACAAATGATTGTTTTATTCATACTTTGGAATTTGAGAATCCTGTATATAATTACTACATCTGAAAAATGTAGTTTGCTATAGTGCGTAGTATTAACTGTTTACCTCTTAGTAATTTAGTTTTATCATGTTTTATTGAATATGGTTTTTAAAAATATTAACCACTAAAAATTAAATTATGAGGTTTAGAACCTTAATTTATACACATTTTATGTTAAATATTATGTTATTACACATAAAATTCAAATTGGTTGTCATTTATAACACTTTTTATCATGCAACTCTCATAAATAAGTGCAAATTAGTTTTTTCAAGTTAAAAATGTAATGAGTGTTTTTTTTAGATTCAATGATTACAAACTATTTATTTATTTAGGTGAATACAAAGCTTAGTGTACAGTTCAACAATGTTTCCTGGATGTCTGAATGTATTCTGTCAAGATGCTATCAAATTTACCACAATTAGGAGGACCAGGCAGTTGTGTAAAAGTATTCCTTACAGCATAAATTGTTGTCCATTGACATATTTTTTTTTCAACTCTCAAACAAAAATCTCACTTCAACTGGGTCCAGACTCCAACAAGTTCAGGAAGATGGTGAGCAGAGCCAACCTGCTGAAGTTTGGGATATTGTTGTTTCTGGGGGTGGTTTAGTGGGAAGTGCTATGGCATGTGCACTTGGTAAGTATGATATGCATTATAATGCCCTTCATTAAAATATGAGAATTCTGTTGGTTCCTATTAAACCTTTAATTCTTAAAATTTAGAAAAGTTTTTTTTGTTTTCTGCATTTTGAATTATATACTCTTCAAAAAGAGAAATGCAAAAGGCAAAATTTGAGACAAATTGTTAACAAGTTTATTCCAGGTAGTTCTGTATGACTTGTGTGAAACTTTGCACATTCACTGCTGAACATCCAAAGTCTGCAAAGGCGAAGTCCACGCTCACTAGGTGAAGTTTAACATCACTCAACGTCAATAACGAGTATGCCCCCGTGGGCACCAATAACTGTTTGGCATCTCCTGCCCATGGAAGCTATGAGATGACGAATCATATCCTGTGGAATGGCTGTCCACTCAGCCTGCAAAGCTGCTGCAAGCTGAGGTAGAGTCTGAGGTTGAGGTTGTCGCCATCGCAGACGTCGGTCCAACTCGTCCCAAAGATGTTCGGTGGGGTTAAAATCTGGTGATCTGGAGGGCCAGGGAAGAACGTTGATGTTGTGGTGTCTCAAGAAGACAGTGGTTAGTCAGGCTGTGTGAGGACGGGTGTTGCCATGTTGAAAAACATCGTTGGCGTTCACCATGATGGATTGCACATGGGGCCTAGAATCGTCGGCGGCTGCGTCACGGTCTGATCGGAATCCTCGCAGCTCTGGTATGGTTGAGGCAGTAGACGTTGCAGTGGTGGTCCTATCCGAAGGTGGCGTAACGGATGTAGCGATCTTGTGCGGCGTGGTCACGAGGTCTGCCAGATCGTGGGCGGTCACAAGTTGATCCATGTTGTTGGTGGCGATTCCATAGCCTTGTGATGGTGCTTGGGTAGACATTCACAGCTCTGGCAACATCTGATCGAGATTTGCCTGCTTCCAAGCGACCAATGGCGTTGTTGCGTTGTGCTTCAGTCAGTCTTGGCGTAACTGTATTGCGTGTCGGTGGCTTAACACTGAACTATGGAAACCGAGAACCTGTCACTTTTATAGGGATTTTGCACATGTTGCACTTGCAGAACATGCAGATCTCTCAAACAGATTTATTGGACACGAATGCGTTTTGGCGAAAAATCTGATGTTTTCCTCCGTTTTCAAAGTGCACAATGTTTATTGTCATTTTGGTCTGACAATCAGTGCCTTAACACGTGTAACATCACATACTCTGAGCTTGTAACGTTATTACATATATTTCTCTTTAAAATAAAAAAAAATATTCCTTTTGCGTTTCTTTTTTGAAGAGTATATTTTGTGATTAGCACAAACATTTGGGTTATAATTTGTTAAACCTAATAACTAGAATTAAAATAAGCTTGAAAACATGTTTTGTAGTTATAGGAAGAATAAAGGTTTAGTCAGGAAAAAAAACTTTAAAAATGTTTTCAAAAATAATCTTTTAATTAAGCTTGTAAATGAATCTTAAACATTTATCTTAATCTTAACTTCATTACATCATTTAATTAATTTAAAGGAATAAATCAGAGTTATATCAAAGGTAATTGTAACATAAATAACGTGTGAAATACTCTTGTAAAACTCTACATAATGTGCTAACTTGTGTGAAAATTTTCTAATGTTTGTATATAAACAGTAACCTGTTATGGTTTTTCTTTCAGGTTATTCTTCAGTTTTATTAGATAAGAAAATTCTGATGCTAGAGACAGGACCTCCCTTTTCACAGAAGCCATTAACAGAGAAATACAGTAATCGTGTATTTGCCCTCACACCGGCAACTCGGGATTTACTAAATAGTAAGAGATTGGTAGCTTTCTATCCTACCTATCTGAATCTGTCTGAAGTTATCGTAAAGATTACAGTCAGTGGTCTAAAATTAACAGATTGTGTAGATTACTGATAAAAAAGTTAATTGATTTTAGAAAAATGGATTATATTTGAAATAGGCTTTTGTTGTGTTGGTCAACTGCTACCTTATTCTTAAATATGATGGATTGTAAATAGAAGTTATTAATACAGTAATCATGTATTTGCCCTCACACCGACTACTCGGTATTTACTGAAGAGTAAGAGATTGATAGCTTTCTGTCCTATTTACCTGAATTTATTTGTAAAATGTGTTGGTCAACTGCTACCTTATTCTTAAATACGATGGATTATAAATTAAGTTATTAATTCTGTTAATCAAAACGACATTATGTCTAAATGTGTATAACATTCATTATTGTTTTAACAATATTCACCTTTAAAGTGAAGGAATTTTATTGTGATTTAATACATAGACACTACAATTTTCAAAGTGATTGCACAGTTTTAAAAATATTGTGAATTTTACATGTATTTATTATTGTGGTACAAAAGTACTATTGCAACTAAAACTTGAATATGCAATATTCTTTTGAGGTTAATATTAATGGTATTGTGTTTGTATTGTTTAAACACTGCAAAATATTAGATGTGGTCATGTTGAACAATATTGTAATGTTTTGGATGCTTCTTTATTTATGCTTAATAAATTATGTATTTACTTTGAACGTTTTTGTGCATAAGGGATGTAGTGATAGCAGAGTGAAGTGGAATGGCTCTCAGACACTGCTTTTGGTATTATGTTACTTATCTGTTAATAACTAGAATTATTATTATATGTATTTAAAATATTTACTCATTAGAATTTGCATAAGAAACTATACAGTAATAATGATAATTAACACTGGTCATATTAATGCTGAATAGCATACAGTTAAAAAATAAGTACATGAAAATATGCTTCCGTGAAACAAAGCATAGCCTTGTTTCAGGCTTTTCTGGGTTCAAATACCAAGAATACCCAGAATTAAATGAATGTCAGAATTCTAAGCTGGTCAGAATTAGAAAAATGATCAGAATTGAACACAGATTTTGTGGCTGTTTTATCTAACAAGTGGCAGAGCTGTGGTATGTATATTCTGTGAGAATCAGGATATGCGGGTATCAAATCAAGTTAGAGCTTTAACATATACATAGCTAAAGAATGTGAACATAAACCTATAACATCAATCCACGACTATTAAAATTGTTCTCAATTTTTCCAGATTTGC
Organism: Tachypleus tridentatus; assembly: GCF_004210375.1. Lineage (NCBI taxonomy): Eukaryota > Metazoa > Arthropoda > Merostomata > Xiphosura > Limulidae > Tachypleus > Tachypleus tridentatus. The sequence continues at coordinate 87,052,646 of NC_134832.1, read as the reverse complement.
TGCATAATCTAATAGAATGTTTAACATATTAAATTCATTTTGTAATAATGAAGGTCTTATGTCTTACATTTATAATTATAAAATAACTGATTTAAATACTGTACATCAGTTAAAAGGTAATGGATTGTAATTATTATTGCAAAAGTAAAAATATTAGTTATTAAAAATGTTATTGACCATTGAGACAGCTATGATACTGCATTTAACATTGTACCATAAGAACTCTTATTGGTCATTTTATGTTTGTAAATCAAAATTAAAGAAAGGATTAGTAATGCTCAAAGATTGTAACTATAAAATTTTATACATAAACTTACTAGTTTAAAAAATGTTAAGTTAGTTTTAAGCTTTTGAAATAGGTTACCTTATGTTGTTGTTTTTGCTAGTGGTTTTTAAACTTTTCTTGTAGTGTATAGAGGAGGAAGGGCAACATTTAATTTGTATTTGACATTTTTACTTCTTGTTTTTTGTGAGTGAGGCAGTAACCTTGATGGATCATTTATCTTTTTATCATCTTACTCATTCTTGTATTATATAGGCTATAGTTTAAAAACTCAGTACCTCAGTGCATAAAAACTACAAATGCTTCTTTTTCTGTTATCATTTGTATTGAATATGTTTTAGGTTTTGGTGCTTGGGATAACATATGCTCAGTGAGACTGAAACCAGTGAAAAGAATGCAGGTGAGACACTTGTTTTTTTTGGCATACTGATGGGTATTGGAATGAAAAATCATTTATTGTCTGCTATAATGCTTCTTTAAATTTTAATTAAGATGTATGTAAAGTTTACTGTTGATATTAAATTGTTGTAAATTAGGTTTAGATGTAAATTATTAGTAATAGATAATTTATTTTGTGACATGGTTTTTAAAGCTGAAAATGCTAAAAATAAATAATTGAAATTTTAAATTTAAGAACAAAATGTATATATTTGTAGATTTAAAATTTATAACTTAAAATTATTAACTTGCATGTACACACAGTAGGTCTTCTGTAATCCAGATCCCTTTAATCCAAAGCCTCAAAAATCTGAACCTGAAACTACTATGCTTGTGCACATATCATTTATGTTATTAAGAGCATTATGCAAATGCAGCTGCATTGAAATGGAGGCTGGGGTGCCTCTGATCAAGATGAAAGCTTTTGAGTTTACAGGTGCCTTACAATTGATCAGAAAGTGGAAATTCTGAACCAGGTTGGAAATAAAGACTAGAAACATTTGATTGAAGGGTACAGAGTCAGCACCTCAAGACTTTTGGATATCAAGAAGAGTGATAGTGAGCTGAGAAGTTATAAACAGAAGATGATTGAAATTGGATGCAAGCATTTTACGAAAACAATGAAAATAACAAGAGATTGATAGATAGAAGAAACAGGTTTTGTGTGTATGTGGTTTATACAGAAATTCACTTTCTCAAAACCTTGCAACTTTGTCAATATACTTTATTGCTGTAATGATATTTGTACTGTTCACTAATTCAGAAATTTCCCTAATCCAAAATGGCTTGCATCCCATACTATTTGGATAATGGAGGGTCTACTGTATGTGAATTTTCATTATGGATGTATGTGTCAAGAAATACATAACCATGCCAATAAATTTCAAACAACGAAAAATTATATCATTTATACAAAAGTATAAAGAGAGAGACTGGCTGTGGTCGATGCCACCCTACCCACGTGCCCTAGTGGAAGGTGGATCAGGCAGACTGGTCCACTTTCACTGCTCTCGCACAACTTGATCCTGCCATCATCAGTCAGCCATCAATAGACAACTGTGTGGCAGCAGTAACTGACTGTATTAAACAAGCAGCTGTTCAGTGTATTCCTAAAACCTCAACATGTTTTCCATGATATCTTTGTCCATGGTGGAATCCTGCCTGCCACATGGCATGGAAGGCTCAAAAACGGGCCTGGGATACTTTCCGTACATATTCCACACTTTCAAACCACATTCCTTTCCAACGGGTCCGTGCACATTCTAGGTGGGTAAGACGTCAAAGCCAGAAGGAATCTAGGATTAAGTTCACAACTAGCATATTTTCTACCACCAGTTCGAAGGTCATATGGGACAGGGTTCGGAAGGTCAGTGGGCATTACAATTCTGTCCCCCTCTCGATGTTACTCTCTGATGGCCAAGAGGTAGCTCATGTCCAGAGTATTGCCGATACTTTAGGTGAAAACTTTTGCCAGGTATCTAGCACTTTTGCTTGTTGATCCACATTCTTGGCCATCAAGACTCGGACAGAGCGTTCACCTCTTTCCTTTAAAACTGACTGTCTCTCTGACTATAATTGTTACTTTACACTAGTGGAACTGAAAATGGCCCTTCATCAGTCTGGTGGTACATCTGTTGGACCTGATGATGTACACTGTGACATGCTGCGCTCTCTCTCTCCTGCTTTTCTTGATATTCTTCTAATTGTTTTTATCCAGATCTGGTGCCAGGCTATTATCTTACCTTTCTCTAAGCCTGGGAAAGATCCCAAGATTCCTTCAAACTACTGTCTAATTGCTTTGATGACATGTCTCTGTAAGGCCTAAAAGAAGATGGTTAATGCTCGTCTTGTTTGGTTCCTCGAATCAAACAACCTCCTCTTGCCCTTCCCAGTATGGGTTCTGACGACAGCACTCCACCACGGACCACCTTATTCAACTTCAAACATAAATCAGAGAAGCCTTTCTCAAATGACAACATCTTGTATCAGTATTCTTTGACATTGAGAAGGCTTATGACACAACATGGGGTATGGCATTTTGCAAGACCTCCATATATATGGGTTACGTGGTCATTTACCCATGTTTATTAAAAAAATTTTAATGGATAGGAGATTCCAAGTTCGTATGGGTTCGACACTTTTCAGTATAAAGATTAATGCCATCACTGAACAACTCCCTCTTATTGTTGCAAATGGGCTCTATGTCGACGACATTCACATCTTGTATCAGTTGTGGAACATGAGGTATATTGAGTAGCAGCTAAGACTGCCCTCAATTGTTTACTAAAGTGAACCATGGAAAATGGTTTTAACTCTCTAAAATCATTTGCATGCACTTTTGCTGCCAACAAGGCATTCACCCTGATCCAGAATTCGCTGTTGGTGAAGTGGTACTAACTGAGGTCCCTGAGACAAAGTTCTTGGGGCTTATCTTTGACCATAAGCTGACCTTTACACTACACAACAATCAGCCATGGGTCAAATGTACAAGAGCATTGAACATCCTCCATGTCCTCTCTTCCACCACTTGGGGAGCAGATCGATGTTCTATGTTAAAGATATATCGTGCTTTTATTCGATCAAAAAATAGACTATGGATCACTGATCTGTGGCTCTGCCAGGACCCCGGCCTTGAAGATGCTGGATTCTGTTCATCATCAGGGACTTTGGCCATGCACTGGAGCTTTCTACACTTCACCAGTTCAGATCTTATACGTAGAGTCTCAGGAACCTTCTCTGCACCTTTGCCGTTTGCAACTGTCTTTACTGTATTCTTTGAAACTTCGTGTCTTGCCAAAGCATCCTACCTAGGGATGTGTTTTCCTTCCTTGGTGGGCCATACTTTTTCGGAACAGACGATCTGCCATTGCTTCTTTTGGCCTTCTCGTCCAGGTGCAATTGGATGAATTGGGTCTGTACTTGGATAACATTGCAGAATCCATTGGTTAGCCCATCCCATCATGGCTTATTATAGTCTCCAAATGTAACCTTTCTTTAAGTTCTCTGAGAAAGGCAGATATTCCCGATTGGAAGTACTATCTTTTATTTACCGAACATCTTTTGAACAATCTTTCCATTCCAATTTATACGGATGGTTTCAAATCAGGTAACTCTGTGGGCTCTGCCATGGTTTGTTGTGGTTTGGTGGTTGCACGCAGAATCCTCTCTAGAGCTTCTGTGTTCGCTGCTGAGCTGTATGCCATTTCTTTTGTGCTGGATTATATTGAAGCTAAAGCGATACTCCAACTACACTATTTATACTGACTCGCTTAGTTCTCTACTGGCCCTGGAATTGCTTCACATTGGCTCACACTGTGTTTTCGCTGATATTCAGAACTGACTGGCTCATTTCTCATTAACATCTAGTTCTATCCAGTTTTTCTGGATACCAAGCCATGGTGGTATTTGCGGGAATGAGCTTGCAGACACGGCAGCTAAATCTATCTGCTCTGGCGCTATCACCACTGTGCCTATTCCATACATGGACTATGGTCCTGTATTCAAGGATCGGCTCCATACCAACTGACAGTCAACTTGGAGTGAGCAACACGACAACAAGCTTTTACAAATAAAATCCTATATTGGACTTTAGCCATCTTGCTTCTGTAAGGTTTGGAAGGAGGAAGTTGTTCCAACTAGACTACATATTGGTCACAGTTTTTAACTCATCATTTTCTTTTATCTGGAACTGATGCACCAGTGTGTAGTTTGTGTAACACTCAAATCACTGTAAGCCACATTTTACTTTCTTGCCATTGTTATGACTCTCAACGACGGCACCATTTTAACACTGTTTGGTTCCAAGGCTTGTCCATAACATCAGACAGTGTTATTGGTGACTGTGACACTGTCCACTTAAATAAAGTTTTTAGTTTTTTAATGGCCATTAATCTTTTTAATGTCATTTAAGTGTTTGATATCTATTCATTACATCTTTTGAATTGTGGTTCCGTTTTAAGAATCTCAATCTCTATAGTTTGAATCGAGATTGGAAAATGGCCATGACATTAAGTAAATTGATACCAGGACTGGAAAGGCCAACTTCAGGTGACTGAGGCTGCTGTTTGAACTATCCTTTTGAACTACCTGTTAGTCCTCCTGGTGAGTTATAATTACAATTTTGCTGCATATCTTTTAACACTTTTATTACTTTACTTTTTGATACTGGCCATAATGACACAATCTGGAACCAGGACTGGAAAACCCAACTTCAGGTGACTGACGGTGGTTCTTGTACTTACCTGTTAGTCTTCCTGGCAGGTTATGATCATTGCCATTATGCTACAGAAAGTCCTTTACAACTTCTTTTACTCTGCTTTCTCTCTTAACATTGTAGACCAGGTGTTAACATTGGTTTTATGCTTTTTCTGTTTTTTAATGCTGTTTTGCTTTACCTTCATTTCCTTTTATGAATTTTACTACATTTCCTTTATTTTTACCTTTTTACCAGATGTTTGGTGCAGATAGCCTAGCTGCTTTGTGCCATAAAACACTAAATCAACCAACCAATGAACACTTCATAGGGCTTTGTGGAGGGTTGGGTTAGTGGGCTTAAAAAAATTCTTTTGTTTTTATTATGAATTCTCCAAATAAAAACTTAAATAAAATAGTGAAAAAACAGTCCATAGGTAAACAACCACGTCTTGAAGATTCTGAGTAGCAGCTATCAACAGTTGTAACACCTGTACCTCATTTTCTTATACTACATTCTCTTTCAGATGGGCCCGGCATGGCCAAGCACGTAAGGCGTGCGACTCGTAATCCGAGGGTCGTGGGTTCACGCCCGCGTCGCGCTAAACATGCTCGCCCTCCCAGCCGTGGGGCATTATAATGTGACGGTCAATCCCACTATTCGTTGGTAAAAGAGTAGCCCAAGAGTTGGCGGTGGGTGGTGATGACTAGCTGCCTTCCCTCTAGTCTTACACTGCTAAATTAGGGACGGCTAGCACAGATAGCCCTCGAGTAGCTTTGTGCGAAATTCCAAAACAAACAAACAAACAAATTCTTTCAGACAAACCTTTTGGGCAGATGTCTCCCTTTTTCATTCAGAAGGAACTAGAGGGACTTGCTGGCTCTCCAAAGTCAGTCAATAACTTTTCTTTGGTGAAACATCTCAACACAGTGAACTCTTACATTCAAAGGCATTGGATATTTTGATTAAGGTTACACCTCATGCTACTTTGAATTTGTTGTGAGGAGTTATTGTTGAGAGGGATTTGAAGAACATCCCCAAGTCAGAGATTCTTGCTGGTTTCTCCACCCAAGGAGTTTCTGCAGTGAGGCGTATCTCCACTTGCAAAGATGGAATTATGATGCTGACCAGTGTCCTTATTTTAACATTTATGTCACTGCATCCACTTGCTATCATCAAGACAGGTTATCTTAATTGCAGGGTACAGCCATACATTCCAGACCCTCTCTGATGTTTCCAGTGTCAGCAGTTCAGTCACTCAAAGACATTGTGTGATTGTTCCTTGACATGTACATGTTGCATTAGCAAGGTCCACGATGCCTATAAGTGTAAAATGAACCCTTATTGCGTCAGTTGCAATGGATTTCACCCATCTTACTTTTGTTCTTGCCCTAAATGGATGGAAGAAAAGGATGCCCGAAAGTTGCTGTCCATCACTTCAACTCGGACATATAATGCTGCACTTTTTTCCTCTACAACAGTGGGAGTGCAGACGGATCTCTCTTTGCCTCCAAAAGAATCATTCTTAAACCATATGAAAAGTCTTTTAACATCCATGGTTAAAAAGTTGATGAATCAATGTCAACATTGATCTCTGTCTCCAACATTCATTCCAGCAAACCCCAAAATCCACTTCCTTTGATTCCAGGTACTGGCATTTTCTTGGGTACATCTCCTTTCTAAAGATACAAAACGATCACTCATTCATGTCCTGAGTTGCTGTAATCCTTTTATAACAACAAAGACTTGCCCAATTGATTTATGGAGGTTGACAGACCTCTCTTGAATAAATAAAAAAAGACGTTGTCATAAACAGAAGGGCTCTCCAACCAATTCGCTTTTGTATAAATAAAAATGGCCACCTTGATACAGTGGGACTGTAGAGGTTTACATTCTAATCTGGATGACATCGAAGCACTGATTGCTTCCTACCATCCTGCATGTCTTTCCTTAGAGGAAACATTTCTGAAACCTGCCAATACAATCACCTTTTAGCAGTTTTCTTTGTACAGAAATGACAGGCCGTGCAATGGACGAGTGCACAGAGGGGTAGCACTGTTGGTTGATTGGCATGTACCCACCCTATCTTTGCCACTTGACACACCATTGGTAGCCATAGCCATCCTTGTTTCCTTGGGTTGTACTATCACTGTTTGTTCTCTCTACCTGTTGCCTGGAGATACCTATGATCAATCAGCCATTTATGCTCTCATTTAACAGTTGCTATCTCCCTTTTTAATCCTGGGGGACTTAGATGGGCATCATCCCCTCTGGGGAAGTGCTGATATTGATGGGAGTGGTTGCTCCATAGAGTGTATGCTCTCTGATCACAGCCTTTCTCTTTTCAATCCTGGTTCTTATGCTTATTTTTATGTACCTAGTCAATTCTTTATTGTTTTTGATCTCTCAGTTTGCTCTTCTCCCACTTTTCATGGACGGTTGACAAGAACCCAAGAGACAGTGATTATTTTCCTATCATTTTGAGAGAGACTGGGCATGGTTGATGCCACCTGACCTGCGTGCTCCAATGGAAGCTGGATCAAGTACACTGGCTCTCTTTCATTGCATTCACAGAACTTGATCCTGCCATTGTCTATAAGCCATCAATAGACAGCTGTGTGGCAGCAGTAAGTGAATCTTATACAGGTAGCTGCTCAATGTATTACTAAAACCTTGACACATTTTCCTTTATATTCTTGTCCATGGTGGAATCTTGCCTACCACCTGGCACAGAAGGCTCAGAAATGGGCCTGGGATACCCTTCATAGGTATCTCACACTCTCAAACCACATTGCTTTCCAGCAGGCCCGTGCATGTGCACGGTGGGTAAGATGTCAAAGCCAGAAGTAATCTTGGATTAAGTTCACAACCAGCATATCCTCTATCATCATTTCCAAAGTTATATGGGACAAGATTTGAAAGGTCAGTGGGCAGCATACTTCTGTCCCCTTCTCGATCTTGCTCTCTTATGGCCAAGATGTTGCTGATACATGGAGTATTGCCGATACTTTAGGTGAAAGCATGTGCCAGGTATCTAGCATTTCTGCTTCATCTTCCACTTTCTTAACCATCAAGACTTGGGCAAAGAAATCACCTTTTTTCTTTTAAGTTTATTGTCTGTATGAAGATAATCATCCCTTTACACTGGTGAAACCCAAATTAACCCTTCATTGGTGTGGTAGTACATCAGTCAGACCTGATGATGTATACTATGAAATGCTGCTCTATCTGTCTCCTGACTCTCTTGCTATTCTTCTAATTATTTTTAACAGGATCTGGCAGGAGAATATTTTTCCTGATGCCTGGCACTGGGTTATTGTTCTATCTTTCTCCTAGCCTGGAAAGGATTCCAAGATTTCTTCAAAATACCATCTAATTACTTTGACAAACTGTCTCTGTAAGACCTTAGAGAGGATGGTTAATGCTTGTCTTGTTTGGTTCCTCAAATCAAACAACCTCCTCTTGCTCTTCTAGCGTAGGTTCTGACGACAGCACTCCACTTGATTTGACTTGAAACGTCAATCAAAGGAGCCTTTCTCAAAAGACAACATTTTGTATTGATACTCTTTGCATTGAGAAGGTTTATTATACAATATGGAGGTATGGCATTTTGTGAGATCTCCATTTATATGGGTTACATGGTCATTTCTTAATGGACAGGCAATTCCAAGTTTGTGTGGGCTCAACATGTTCCCCTTCGTTTTTACAGGAACTTGGAGTCTCTCGCTGACATTCGCACCTCATGTCAGTTCTTCGTGAGTCTCATCTTTATATGGAGTGGGGCTGGAACCACATTTTAAATGATTAACTAAAGGTTGTATTTCTCTCTTACTGGCCATTCCTTCTATTTGAAATGTTTTTTATCATCTGGGCTGTCACAGAGATTGCAGAAAGCATTTAGTTTACACACACTTCTGTCCTAGCAGGAATGCAATAACTTTTACATTATTATATATGTTCTACATACAGTGATCATATTTAATGTCCTTAAGTATAATCTACATGCTTTGAAAAGTTTCTTTGATGTTCATGCCATGAGCAACAGGAATCGATGCCTTTGTGTTTCCATTGTGCAAAAGTACAACTTTCAGACTGACTTTAAATGAGTTAATAAAAAGCCTCTATTTTTCAGGATGATGTTTCATATATAATTCTTCTATCAGTGCATCAACATTTGTACAAAAAACACAAAGTACCTTGTATATTGTAGTGAGAATGATGTAATACATCGATAGTGACTTCAGTAAATTAAACTCTTGTTCCTGAAGCTAATAAATTTTGTTGTTGTAAATGAGAACTAAAAGGTTTTCCATGCTGTTGTGATAGAGACAAGTCACAAATCAGATTACACATCTATTCTTATGTGATTAAATGAGGCATTTGATGTACGAGGGCTGTTAAAAAAATACGCGGACTGACGTCATAAAACAAAATGTACTTTATTTAGAAGTTACAGGTCTGGGATCCCTTCAAAGTACTCTCCTCCCCAACGCACACACTTATCCCAATGGTGTTTCCACTTGTTGAAACAGTCCTGGTACGCTTCTTTTGTAATGTCCTCCAGCTCCTTCGTCGCATTTGCCTTAATCTCGGGAATCGTCTCAAATCTTCTTCCTTTCAAGGGTCTTTTGAGTTTGGGGAACAAGAAAAAATTGCAAGGAGCAAGGTCAGGTGAGTAGGGGGGGGGAGAACAGTGATCAAGTGTTTGGCCAAAAACTCAAAAGTTCTGAGGCACAAATTTCGCAGCAATGCGGTGCATCTTCAATTTTTCGGTCAAAATCTCGTAACAAGATTCAACTGATATCCCACACTCTTCAGCAAGCTTCCTGACAGTCAGACGTCGATTTGCCCGCACCAAGGTGTTGATTTTGTCAACGTGTGGGTCGTCAGTTGACGTGGAAGGACGTCCAGGACACTCATCATCTTCAATGGACTTTAAACGTTCATGCCACTTGAAACATAACGTATGCTTCATAGCAACATCACCGTAAGCCGTGTTAAACATAGCAAAAGTTTCAGTCGCAGATTTTCCAAGTTTAACACAAAATTTCACAGCGAGTCGTTGCTCCTTCAGGTCATTCATTCTGAAATCCGCTAAACGAAAAAAATTGCACTTCACTTAAAACCGCGTAGCTACTACACAAATGAAGATATTTGCAATCGGGAAATGGCGTCGTAATCAGCTGATCTGTGCGAACCTAGCAACACCAAGCGGATTCCCCTGGAACCAACTGGAGCTGCGCAATTCAAACAGTCTGCGTATTTTTTTAACAGACCTCATAGATGAAGATGGATCATTTTCTCCCTTGCAGGATAACTCTTCTGTTTCCCAATTTGCGTCTGGACATTCCATTGGAAGGCCATTCTTGTGAGGTACTGTTTTCATTGCAGATGCAATATTTAGATATTTACCGTGTTTACTCGCTTATAAGACGGGGATTTTTCCTCGAGATTTTGGGCTCAAATTGGGGGGGGCCCGTCTTATAGGCGAGGTCTACAGACATAGAAAATAAATTTAGTTCACTCAGAACTGTGCAGATATTTCAGACAGTGAAAATATGGAAGTGAGCTATCTTGTTATTATTAGATCTGTGATTGTGAGTCAGCGCATCGTTCGTTGAAGGGCGCACGGGACTTCATTTTTCCCTATAACGTCATACCGGTAAGCACAATGAATCCACAGTGCTAACGAAGAAGAATCAATAAAGACACATCTTTTAGCATCTTGTCGGTTTCTTCCCGAACACTTGGCTGCTTCTCGGTACTAGCTTGCTGTTGGTAAGTACCTTGTCAACACCTACTGGTATTCAATAAACAGCAAAAATTTACCGTTACTATCATGTCACAGAAGAGAAAGAGAAACTCATATGATGTATCATTTAAGCTGAAAGATAGCGATAACGAATAATTTGAAGGCTTTTGAATTTCATAACTTGCATACTGATTTGCTGTGTTCTATTAAAGTGCAGTTTGCATAAACTCTTTTAATACTTTGAAGAAATGTGGTTTAAAAGTTAGCATAAACGTACTTTGATACTGAAATATGTTATGATAAGTTTTGTGCGTTAGATTGTTCTTTGTTATGTGTTTTAAATATGAATATTTATCATACAGTAAATAAAATAGTTGATGAAATTCCATTAAACGCTTGAACACCGAGTTTGGATTTATTCATTTATTTTCACTTTTCTATCTCTTCTATTTTTCTCCTTCTAATCTGAAATCGAAATATCGTGATATCTAAACCCAAAATTAGGTTTCTATTAATTTCCATTTTTTTCACTTTTCTCTCGTTACCTGCTTTCCTTCCTTCGTCTTATAAACGAGTCTAAACAGAATATCGACAATCTCTCAGGTGAAGTTGGGACCCGTCTTATAAGCGAATCATCTTATAACGAATAAAAACAGCAGTTGTTTTTCTTTTAGTTTTGCCTGAATATTCTGAATCATTAATCTTGCAAAAATAGCAGTCAATTAGATGATCTTTGGACTTGTGCTATATTGAAATTGCAAATGGTGTACTTTCTTCTTATTAAGCCACTCTGTTAGTTCAGATGTGCAAACTGAACAAGACATGTAAAGCCCAGTGTTTTCTTGGTCACCAAGGTTACATTCAAAATAGTGGCATTAAGCTCTTTTATCTTTTGTGTGATGTTTTTTCTTCATGAAACTGTAATATATTTGCTACAAACATAGCAGAAATCATCTTGCTGATTTTTGCACTTTCAGGTTATCGAAACTGGAAACAACTAGAATTTCAGATGATTTTATAGAAAATATAAAATAATTTATGTTCACTGTACTAGACCCTGAAAGTTTCTAAAAAGAAAGTTAAGCAGAATTTGAGTATATCATGGATATGCAACAAAGTAAATTATGCTTTCTTTTGACTGCGTGTTGAGCAATGATGTGACCAACTGATTGCATTCCCTTTTTTATGTTCAATTGAGGATCCTCTCGAGTGTTCCAGCAAATTGAGTAGACGGAGCAAATGAGCATACGAATGAAGCAAAACTGGTGAAATTCACTACAGTTATACTGAGAACAAGAAGCATATGTGAACAGTTTATTTGGAAATTTACATCAATACAATATAGCCAGTGACAGAACTTATCAAAAATGTTTTTTATCAGCTAAACTGTTCAAGTAACTTTAAACCTGTTGTACTGAGTTGATCGTATGGTATTTCAAGTGGTGCTTATAAAATATTAAAATAGCACAGTAACTCCAGATCTAGAGGTGATGGACATATTCTGATACATGTTTGAAATTGGCACCATCAAACTACTCTATCCCTTGAGATTTTTGTTGTAGAAAATTTATTATTTTTCAATGTCACAAACTCAGTGATGTTGAGAAAACCCACTTGTAGAGAAATATATATGCAAAAATGGCTCATTTGGGTTGAGAAAATATTTTACATAGAAGAGTGAAGGTCGAAACGTTGTTCGGTCTTCTATGTAAAATATTTTCTCAACCCAAACGAGCCATTTTTGCATATAAATGTCACAAACTATGAATCCATTTCTATAATTCTGGTACTTGTACATTTGCCTTTACAAAACAAAATATGTGTATATAGTATGTAATTCTAAGAACCTGAGAATTATAGTAAAGAAAATGTATAATAATATGTCAACCAGACTATATTTACATTATATAATAAAGAAAAATATATAGCATGACAACTGGATTATTTTTACCACGTGTGGTGTTGATAAGGCATTTTGCTCATTTCATGGCTTACCAGGCCAACTGAAATATGACAAACACAATAGTCATTAAGATGCTATTTTTATTATCAAATTTCATGTGCAACAACTGTGAACTAAATTAATTAAGTAAAATGTAAATGTTATCACTTTTATTTTGATTACTTGCAAATCAGAATTAAGTTAAGTATTTCATTTGTCATATATTAATTTTTATTAATATATGAATTAATGTTCATTTCAAGGTATAGTCAAGTGAGAGAAAGTTCTAAAACGTTTTTTTTTTAAATTGTACATGTAATTTGACAAGTAAAACTTAATATAAGTCTCACTCAGTTCTATCTTATCATTTAGTTTGATCTAACTTTACATAATGTATTCTTAAGCAAAGTATCATGTTAATTTCTTAAGCCATAAATTATTTTTCTGCTATTGAGTAATTTTATTACCACATGAAATATGACCCTTTTACAATCCACCCTAATTTTTTAGAAAATTTGGCCGAGTTCATCTCTGGATAATTTTTACTTAAATCAAACGTTATCAAAAGGATTAAAAGTAACTTATTTGCTGTTCCAGGTTTGGGAAGCATGCTCAGATGCCAGAATCTCTTTCCAGCATACTGGAATGTTGCATAATATAGCATACATTGTGGAGAATGAAGTGATTTTAGGTGGAGTGATGGAACAGCTGGCTAAAATACCGGATAGAGTGACTGTGTTAAACCATGCAAAGGTTACAGAGTATCTTCTTCCTAAACAAGATGGTATTAATGAGTGGGTAGAGATCAAGCTAGAGAATGGACAGAAACTGAAAACAAAGCTTTTGGTGAGCTGACTGTATTATGAATGTAATGTGTTAGTATTAATTTGTTGAAATAGTGTGACTAAGATTTAACTATTTTGGTATGGCTATGCTAAAGTGTATGTCATGATCTTTTATAGTTTCACGTTCAAAATTTAATCAAACTAAACTGTTCAAGTAACTTTAAACCTGTTGTACTGAGTTGATTGCATGGTATTTCAAGTGGTGCTTATAAAATATTAAGATAGCACAGTAACTCCAGATCTTAAAAGCTATTCTTTATTGTCAATATATCGAAAAACTTGGCATAGAGATGTAGCTTATAATTCAAATTTTATATTAACAGAGGTTTAGCATTTTAATTTTATTAAGTATTAAAACACTCGCCATGAGTTTAGTTGAATTGGCAGAGTTTGTGACTTCAAATAGACTGTTATAGTTTCCATGCTAATAATTCTAATATGTTCTGTATATCTTTATGAAGTTTTCAAGCAAAAAATAAGAAATTTTAATGAAGTATTTTTACTGAACATTTCTCACTAAATATATGGAGTTAAATGACTGCTTGTTCTGAGTATGATGTGATTTTTCATTTTAATATTAACACTTAGTTGAAAATTGTCAAATTTCATTTGAATAACCTCTAAAACCTCCTAATTAAATATCAAACTTTTTAAAGTATAAATTTATATTTTAAGCTATTCTTTTTAATTGTATGCAAAGTTGATTAATTAAACTGATCTCTTAACCACCATAAAAATATAAATCTGACTTACCCTTTTTCTTTTTAGAATGGCTTCAGATTATAGATGACACTACATTTGTTTATTCTACATAGCTTAAATCACATAACACTGTACATTTGCTCCTAGTTAAAATTTATTGTTTTCTTATTTTTTGAACCATGCTTAGTTAATAATCCCACCACATAAACTGTAAATCATTTAACAGATGTATAGTTCAGGTTTTGCTATCAAAAAACATGAACTGCTTGCAAGTGTACTTCATAAAAAAATTAATTTTCTTTATTTTACCTAACCTAAGATTATTTAACATAACAAAATTTCTAATTTTGACATTTTAGTTACCTTTTACTAATAAGTAACAGCTGCAGATAAAAAGCAGTAAATATAGTACATACATGTTGTTTTGCCATTGCACATAGATAAAAACTTAAACCTACTTTTTCACACTAATAGTACTATTGCACTAGATAGATTTTTACTAAATTAAAAAATGCATCTATGAACAAAGAACTAAAACACATAAAATGCAGATAATATCCTTTAACCATAATAATTTTCTGGGTTTCTAACTATTCAATAAGAGCCATTAAGAATTCATTTAAGCTCATTGATGTATTTCATGTGGGAATGAAGTTTGAACTGGAAGTAAAATGGATAATTCTATGTACAGAAAACAACGTAGCATGTCATTTGGTAGATTATAACTTTGGCTTGTTATTGGTTAGTCATAATACAGTATAAAATATCTGTGACAACTCTTGGCAATTTGTGAAAGAAAGAATATGGCAGTGGGCATGGCATTTTAGTTGGATTTTCTAGTGTATAGCTCTGTAAACAAGTAAGATTGAAAATTATAAAAATTATGCTTTGTCTGAATAATGAAAATATTATACTGATCAATTGATGTTACATTTTGTATTTCTTGGAAGGATGTTAAATAAGTAGAAAAGCAAATGTTACAATTCAAATACAAGGGAAGGTTGAGGATTTTTCAATTATATTCTTAAAATTTGGAAATTAACTCTTGTAATATATTACAATTTTATTTATTAGCTGCATTTAGATGCCAAGTTTATTCATGTACATTGACCATTTAGCAATGGGCTCAATATAATATAGACGAGTTTCTCCACATTTGCACATGTTAAGTATTTGCACTATAAATTTTGGTACAACATGTATACCTTCACATAATTTGGCATACTTTTAGTGAAGATTACAATTTTTTTTGTGCACAAAAAATCTGATTTTTTTAATATAATATTTTTTCTAAAGATTTGTTTGTGAAAATATTGAGTGTGTTTGGTTGCTAGTCTGAGTGTGAAGTGATTTCATGTTATGATTAAAAACTATTCTTCTTTCCAAAAAATCTCAAATATCATTTATATAATCTCTAAAACCTCCTAAATAGATTTCAAACATTTGTTTTCAGTAAAACTTTATATTTTGTTATTTTCTGTACCCTATGTGAGGTTTGTCAGCTAACTGACCCTCATAACCATCATAAAAAATTAGGAAACAAATTAACTTTATTTTTTGTACTAGAATGACTACATATTACAACACAAAGATACAAATGTTTAGTCTAAGTGACTTGAATTTGATAACATTATATATTTAATATTTTTATTATACTGAACTTACTAGTCATGCCTATCTAACATTACATAACTTGTATTCACATGGTGCACATGCATTCGTGTTACTGTATCCAGTAATATCAACTGACCTGCTCTTGACTGTGTTTTAGTGGACTAGTATTTTGTAGTATACACTAACACTTAAATTATTATACACTATATATGTATATAGACTATTACTATTTAGAAATAAATTATAAAGCTTATTTTTCTTAAAACATAGAACAATAAATAAAGAAGTAAAGCAAACAATTATCTCTTCTAGCTATGCCCTTTGAACTTGGTTGCTGCTGGACATAATTTGCTAAGCCTTTTAAAATTTCATATATGGAAGATATCAAACAATTTTTTTTTTTAGGTTTTATTTATACAGTTGAATAACCAGAAAAAATCAGTTAAGTATATTGATACCATAGAATTCCACTATAATTTATTAAGCTTAGTAACTAAGCTGTATTTAGGTCCCAAAGGAGTATGGAACTTTGAGTAGGCTAAAGGCACAACCTACCTCCTTGAAATCTTGGTTCAAAAGAAAGCAGTAGCCTTTTAACAGATTAAAATGGCTGAGAAAACCACTATGGGGATATTTTGATATCCCCATTATTATTTTTATAATAAGTGATTGGTTATTCACTTGCCATGTATTGTGGTGAAAATATATAAGGGACCATTTCTAAAATTATCTCAGCAAAATAAAAAAATGAGAAACTATAGATTTAGTAGTTTGACATCACACACAACTAATTTCAACATACCACATGACGAACTAAAAGCAGTATTTAGGTGGGTTCATTTAATATTTAATTTTAAATTAAGAAATTAATTCATATATAATATTAAAGTTTGAATTATAATCTATGTTTGATTCCAACATTAATGGTAGTTCAAAAATATTTTGAATGCAAGGCAACAAACAAGATGACATAGCCTTTGACCCATGACCCATTGTAGAAAGTTAAAACAATTTGGAAGTTTAAAAAATGGTAAGATTCCTGGGCCAGATAATATTTTCCCAAGATTTTGAAGGAGGTTAAGGATTAGATATGCCAGCCACTTGCTACTGCTTTTTCTCAGTCTTTGAGTGGTGTGCAGGTACCAATGGATCGGAAGTTAGCTAATGTCATTTCTCTTTTAAGGATGGTAATAAAAATTGTCCCATTAACATGTATGGGACCATTAATCTCACATGAGTTGTGGGAAAAGTTTTGGCAAGTTTGATTGAAGATTCTTTGCAAAGTCATTTAACAAAGTTTATAAATTTGTTGGGTAGCCATCATGGTTTTATGAAGAGAAAGTCTTGCCTTAAAAACTTTCAACATTATATTTTAAAGTTACTGCTTATGTAGATGAGGGTAAGGATATAAGTTTGGTGTATCTGGATTTTCAGGAAGCATTTGACAAGGTGCCACTTAAGAGCCTTATAAAAAGAATCTACAGGTGTGGAAATAAGTTAGCAAATTGGTCAGAAGAGTGACTGAATGGAAGAAAAGAGATCAATTTGGTACAAATTGAGTTTTGTCAAACTGGATTGATGTTACAAGTGGGGTATCTTAGGGTTAAGCTTTAGGAACTTTGTTTTGTTTTTATATCTACATCAATGACATAGAAAAAGGAATGGTCAATAAATTACTTAAATTTCCTGATGATATCAAGGTCTGGGGTGTTGCTGGCTGTGAAGAGGATGCTGCTGATTTACAAAAGGACTTAGATCCTTTAGTGAGTTGGACAAATAAATAGCAGATAGATTTTAATTATAATAAATGAAAAATGTCCCATGTGGGTAATAATACTTTGTATTATAAGTATAATTTGGATGGGAATGACCTTTTCAGTGCCATGAAAGAAAGGGCATTTGGTGTTGTGCATGATCAGTCTCTAAAGCCATCCAAGCAGTGTGCTATTGCTAGTAGTAGGGAAAATGTGAATTTAGGTCATATCTACAGAAATATTGAATACAAGTCTAAAGATGTTATAATTTCATTACGTCTGGAGTATTGTGTTCAGTCTTGGACTCCTTATCTTTGGAAAGACATTGAATTGTTTTTAATTGTTGAAAATGGTTCAGAGGATGGTTATAGAATGGTGTCTGGAATGAAGGGGCTATCATACGAGGAGAAGTTTAAATCTCTCAGATTGTTTTCTCTTAAAAAAAAGAATAGTTAAAGCAAGATCTGATTGAGGTGTTTAAGATTGTAAATGGAATTGATGGTGTTTATGCCTCATCTGTTTTTCATACTCAGAAGTGGGAATAGTAGGTCTAGGAGAAATAAATATAATTTTTGGCAGAGTTGGAGTCTTCTTCAGCTAAGACGGTTGGATTTTGTAATGGGTTGACTTCAGATGTTGTAGAAGCATTAACTTTAAGTGAGTTTAAGAGAAAGCTTGATAGGTATATGAATGTTAAGGGCTGGCTTTAAGTTAAATTTATATATATTTATTTATTTCATTAATATTTTTAGTTTAGTTTAAAGGTTGGGACATCTGAGATGGACCATAAGGTCTCATGTTGTCCCAAAATATTAAGTTATTATGATATAATTTTACATACTGTTACTTTTTTTTTCTGTTCAAGATAGGAGCTGATGGGATACAATCACTGGTAAGAAAGACCATGAATGTGAATTATACAGCTTGGAACTATGACCAGAAGGCTATTGTGGCAACATTAAAGCTTTCTGAGGTTTGTTTGAAATATTAAATTCTAATAAAACAGTTGGTCTTTTGTGTATAGTATTTAAACTATCAATACACCATGTGAGTATAAAATGGAAAAAAAGCTGAAGAAATTATCTGGAGTTAGATAGTTTTTCAAACTAATTGTATAATATTTCTGTTTGAAAATTAGCAGTTTCCATTATACATTTTGTTATATATAATTTGATCACCTTTTAAACTTTATTTTTAAATATTTTAGAATAGGATTCCAATATTGTAATAATTTTAATGTTTTATGTAGATCACAAGTATAAGATAAAAATCAAATACAGCATATTTCTCTGAGAGACCAATTCTTAACATACACCATTCATTTTCTATGTGTGGTTTCATGGTTAAATAATCATATGCCTTTCAGTTGTAAAATTTCTTGTTTTAAAAATTGTGTATAGAAAAATATGCCATATTTTAAAATGCACTGGTATAAACTTGCCTATTGAAAGAAATGATTTATATGTAACAGAAGTGTTTAAAATTGTATTGGAATGCTGATATTTTCATGTTCTTTGTTCATCAATTATTGATTTCTAATCTGAGAAGTATAAAAACAACTTGAGATGGTCATCTTTTCTGTCACAAACCACTGACCAGTATGTTATTTGTCCAATTTCAAAATTTACGAGATGGGCTAAATCTGTTGCAGCCATAATTATCTAAAACTTGTTTGTATGTGCATATTTAGTGTGGTGCAATGTACCAAATAAGGCAAAGGATGGGTTATCTTGGGCTAAACAGAAGCAATTAATATTATGTTTGACCACAAATTTGTTTTCACATTCCTTTTAATTAGTCATTTAAGGATTTTTATTGAGGTGTATAAACTTAGCTTCTCAGATCTACCTTTCTTCTTTCACAAACCACTGCCTGGGAGGCCTTTTGTGAAATTCCAGAACTTGTCATCAAGGATGAAATTATGGAGTCAAAATTATTTAATCATTTTATGAGGCATAAAAATCCAACTAAACAATATAACTAATTAAAGAGGAATGTGAGGAAAAAGTATTTATAATCAACTATTATTTTATTCATATTAATTAGATAAACAAATTGTCTACTCTGTTTTATGAGATTTTTGAAGTACAAAAAATCATTCAAATTGTAACTTTTAAGTTTATCAAGTAAAGCATTTTTATTTTCAGCTATGTTTTAAAATTGTGCTTTCTTGTATATATATTAGTTCTCTAATGCTTTACAGACTATGATTGGTTCACTTACCATTTTATTTAAAAACTCATATTTTCCATTTCAGTCTACAGAAAACAGTGTTGCATGGCAAAGGTTCATAAGCACAGGGCCAATTGCACTTTTGCCAGTGAGTGAAAACTTTGACTACCTTACCTAAATTTCTTTGTTATTCCAACATAAGACCAAAAATATTGATACTGAACTAATAATACAACGGAGTCTTAATTTTAATAAGTATAAATCTGAGAAGGGTGTATTTAATTAGCTAAATGTGAAGGTTGATTTTTAGTTTTGTTTAAAGTACACAGCATGATTGACCAAAAGTTAATATTAGTATATATTGTGACTGTAAAAAAATTGGAATGCTGATTTTACTTTCATATACAAGCACTTTCTCATAAAGTAGATATGTAATTTTTGAAATACTGCTCTCACTTTAGCATAAAGCATTAAAAAACTTCCTAGTGTTATTTTTAAAAAAGTATTTGTACAGTATGCTAATTTTTATTTGTTAGAAATGCAAGTACTTTGTTCTCACAAATGGTAGTTTTAAAGTTAATTCTCTCCATACAGGCTTGGTCATTTTGATTGACCTTATAGGCATGAAAGTATCCAGACTATAACTTTTAGTCTGGTGTCTGTGTATTTATGAAATGTGACAAGTTCCTAGTAAACAACACAAGACTTTTGTGCACAAAAATTCTTAATTTTTTAATTAAGTATTTTTATTTGTAACTAAAGTTTTGTATGTAGATATATGGAAGTAAAGCACTGACTGTTCTGATTGCAAGGTGATTTTCATGTTAAGATTAAAAATACTTCTTTTCATTTTAGTTTTCAAATTCATTTTCATGACCTCTAAAATCGCCTATATTATTATCAAGCTTTTTTTCCTTCAAACTTTGTATTTGATCTGTTATTTTTTCAGTCCCATCCATTTACAAACTCTGTTCATTTGACTAACTTTGTAACCACCACAAAAAATTATCAAATAAATTATTTTTTATTTTTAGGATTACTCCATTTTGTAACATTCTTTATTAGAAGTAGCTCAACGATTGGAACAGCCTAATTTGTTTCTACTTTATTTTTTTTTGCCATATGAATTATACCCAACTAATAATCCAATGTATTATCAGGTGGCTGGTATGGGAGCCAAAACTTTAATTAAAATAAAGTTAACCTGAAGATGACCTCAGAAGGTCAAAACATTCTTCTGTACTTTATTTTAATTGAAGTTTTATTATCCATACCAGTCATTTTGAGAATACATTTTTACTTCAAGTGGGTTACTTGTCATCATGTAATAATTTAATGATAAAAGCTTCAAATCGCCCAGTGAATGTATAGTTCAAGTTATTGTACTGAATAATGTGATGCACATGCTATTAAAAAAAAATATATAGTTATTATTTTCTGAAAAGGAACTACTGCTTTCACTCTAAGCTGTCTTGATCCTTATTTGCCCTTTGAGCATTGCTAAAAAAATTTTCACTAACACCACTCCAGTCTTTTATACCCCTTCATTTTTGCACCATTTTAGAACATGTGCTGATCATATAACTACCCTCCACCAATCAACTGTGTCATCTATTCTAGCACAGTCCTCACTTTTTGAATGGCATTCTGGTGTATAGACTTCTGTTTTAACTCTTTATCTGTGTAACTATAAAAGTTTGATTGTACTTGATCACAAATTCATATAAATTTTAACTTTTGCTTTTGACTTTTTGTTTGATTTCCATTGTTTCCAGTACAGATAGTCCTCGTGTAGCTTTGCATAAAATTTAAAACAAACAAACAAACAAACCATTTTTTCTACCCATTTATTTTTGAAATATTTCTGTTTTCTAAATTCTAATTTGTTCATTTGAAGTTTTATTAGTTTGAGTACTTTATCTGAGAATATTTAATTTGTCTTGATAGCTAAACTTCATGACAGTTCTGTGGGTTCTGTCTGAAGGTTTCTGTCTTCAGTTCTGCTCCCCCTTTACCTACTTCTGACATCTCCCTCTCTTCTCCTCAGAATTATATCTTATCCAGTTGTTTTGTCTAGTCTGTTCAAGATCTCCTACACAAGAGCTATCATATTGTGTGGTACCCATTCAACCTGAATTCTGCTGCCACCTATTTGTTGTCTCCAAAAACACAGGAGATTGGAGACCAATTATATATTTGCCCTGGCTCTATACCCATCTCTAGACACTTTGTTTCACCATGGAGTCTTACTTCTCAATTCAGTGGGTTTTTTCCCTTGGGACTTTAGGTGACAAAGTTCAATGTGACAGATGCCTTTCTTCTTATTCCAATTGCCCCAGTGTCATGTTGTTTTCTTCAGTTCTGGACACTGCCATTTGAGATTTCTTGAACTCTGTATGTATTTTGTTGAGCGGTATGCTATTTTGCATGTCATTTTTACTTGCTGGGTCTTTAAGACTCACCATTACATGGATGACTGGCTACTGCTTGTCTTTTCCTTTATCCAGTCAGTCACTCGTAGTCACTTGCATCTTTGAGAAACTGCTTGAGTATGGTTTCTCATTAAGAAAAGTCCTTTACTACTGCTTTGCAGTATCTCATTTATTTGGGAGTTCTCTTCATTTTCCATCAGTCAGGTCCAGACATCTTCAATTAGGTGCTGGGATGTGGCTTGTTGGCTTGACAGGGACTTTACTGTGGTTTGGGTTCCCATTCTTCCACTTTGTCTTGTGTGTTATCTGTTCACAGATGCTTCCTTGATTGGTTGGGAAGGCCATTCCCCAATTCCAAAGATATTTTTGGTCAGTGGTCAGTTGATGAGGCTACTATCTATAACAACATTCTGGAATCCAATTGCTTATCACAGATTCTCCCCATGGTGTGATCCTTTCCTTGTTAGGTATTTACGTGGGTGTGTTAGCAACTGGGAACACCACATAAACATATGCATTTGCAATGCACTAAATGTCAAACTTCTTTCCTTTTGATCTCCAGTTCCTTACTCTTTAGCTTTGGGAGAAGGTGCTTTCAGTTAGGATTGGAGGGGTTTTAACCTGTCTGCCTATTTTCCAATCAGATTCCTTTCCAAAGTCTTTTTTTTCTTATCAAGACCACTCCTTGTCATGTTCTGCTAGTTACTTTGTATTGGTCAGCTCAGGTGTGTCTCCTTATGCTCTAGCCTTTACTGGAGCAACAACTTCCCCCCACATCGCTCTCTCCTGATTATTTCTCTGACAACTATGATGGGACATGTTTTATCCCAATGTCACAAAACTTCGTCTTCACATATTGCTTTTGTCCACTTTCTTCTCACAGCTCAGGGACTCACCTCTCATATAGCATCTTTCCTTGTCTGTACCATTCACCCTTTCTCCTTGTTTATGTATCAGAGGCATTGTTCTTACTTCAGATTTTGATCTAATTGCCATAGCTTTCAACCATCCTCTCTTTCTGTTGACCATTATAGAGCTGCCTTGTTGAATGTTTTTCATTCTCCTGTTTCTGAAAAGCTTTCTCTTCCCTAATTATTTCCCATCTTTTTTCTTCCTTTCATCTGGTCCATCCATTATGTCCCTTTGTTCTGCCAGACTGAGATCTCAGTGTTGTCCTTCATGTCCTGTCAGGTTCTCCTTTTGAACCCATTGAAATGTGTTACTTTTACCATCTTTCTATTAAGACCTCTTTCTTCACCCTTCTGGCATGTGGTCATGATCATTCTGATATTTATGTCATTAATGTTTCTTGCATATTTTACCATTCCTCCTATGTTATCCTCTAACTGGATTGGGTCTTCCTTCCCAAGACATTGGCTACTTGGGAAAGTTTTTACCTTTCACTTCTCATCTGTACTCCCATTTAGATCCAGATTGATTAGTTTGTTTCCTGCTATTTTATATGGCTTGCACTGCTTGCTTTCATGGTTCTTATTCCTGTGTATTTGTTCCTTGGAATTCCTCTGTTTTCTCTGATTCATCACCTATTACAGTCACCGATTGGGTTTTTCAACTCAGACTGCTGGTGTATTATAACGTGTCCATGGAAGGTTGCAATTTACATAACTTTCTTTGCACTAAAGTCATCATCTAGATATATCATTTGTTGTTTAAAACTTCCATTATTTGGAGGGGATCATTCAAACTTGCATGTGGACAACTACTAATACATTTGTCATATATCATCTATACAATGTAGTTGTGCCTTCCTCAGGCCAATATTGTTTTCTTTATGTGGAATTTTTACACATCTGTTCCATTTTGGCTGGGGTAAGTCAATATTATTTTTATCTTATTTCAGAATCCCACATGATGCAGGGTGTTATATCTTTGCAACACTTCTAGAGTTGCATTTAGAGTCTCAGAAAAATCACTGAGGATACAATCCTTCCTGTGCACTCATTCAGAAATTTTCTTAAGGATGATGTAATGTATAACTTTAGCTGAAGATAAAGAGCAATCTTTCTTGATTTTAGATGTTTCAGAAAACCTTTTACTTTACATTTGGAGGCAGAAGAAATACTTTGATCATTGGAGATGGCATTGAAATGTGCAATTAATGGTGGATATACCTTTAGTAGGATTTTTATTGCTATATTCATACTTTGCATCAAACATATTTCTTCTCAGGACTGAGTAGGGAGCCTTTTCTCATTGTTTTCAATCTTTCTTCATTTGATCAGTCCAGTCCTGACTACTGACAAATTGTGGTAGTACAAGTAAATGCACAAAGGAAGTCATCTGAAATGTTTCATTGCTGCAATTATTTGGCTGCACCATTGACAATCAGTTCTACTCTATGAGCTATATAATGTACTGGGAGAAACCAACTTGCTTTATATTTCAACTCCATTGCAGTATTACCTTGAGTCCCATAGTTGATTATGGCTTCATTTGCACATCCACCACAATGTTCAGCTTTTTTTAGCTCTTTTAACATTGCTGTCAGTGCAGTCTGTGCAATATACTAGCAAAAACAGCAGATTAATAGTCACTGATGCAAATTGTGCCAATATCTACATCATTTCTCATTTGGAATTCCATTAACCATACAAAGTCTTTTATTCTTTCACATAGGCTCAGTCCCTGGGACCAACCTTATAACCATTTTGTGACTGTTATAGTTTTCATGCTATAACTTTTAACTCAGTAAATATACGTTAACTAATGTGGCAGATTATTTTCCTAGATAGACCACACCTTTAATTTATGTAATTTGAGTTCGTAATTCATACAAAACGATAAAAGTAGTATTTTGGCATCAGCAAAATCTAATTTGAACCAGTTATCAAACATTTCTTAAGAAAATGTTTTATTTTCTCTCTTGTTTTCTTTAATGAATCTCTGCAAGGGTTTGGTAGATTTAAATGATCTCATAACCACCATGAAAAGATTAGGAAGTAAATATAGATTATTATTCTTTCATTCTAGAAGAGCAACAGGTTATAACACAAAGATATGTTTAGGCTAAGTTGCTTAAATCTCATAACATTATACATATATATAATTATTATAATTATTTTTATTATATTGACCTTTCAGGTGTGCCCAGCTAGTAGTGCATAAGTTACAATGATATGGAAAACATGCACTCATGTTACCATATCCAATAATATAAATTTGATCTTTAGTCTTTAGAAAATACCCCTTAGTGTGAATTCATGTATGTGGTGAGGGGACTTCCCAGGGGAAGGTTCTATTCTTTCAGTTCACCTCCTCTGGGATCTAAACATCCACCCACGTGTTTGCCATGAGTGGCAACCCGTGAAGGGGAGGAGAGGATCCTGGTGGATGAGGGTCCAATCCTAACACACCACTTTGGCCTTGAATTCCTGTAGATGGGCAGCCTTGGGGTGATCCCCCTAGGGTCAATTGGCTGGTCTACTTGGGCTAGGGTCAATCAAGTACCAGTATTCGATGTTCTCAATAGGTGTTGTGGACATTGTATCTGATGCTGGTGTTTGGGTACAATGCTCACGATCCCTGGCATTACTGCAGTGTCCTTGCTTGGCATTGTATTGTGTCCCCTCATAAGGCTCTGTGGTGGGTTGGGTTAGTGGGCACCAAAAAATTCTTTTGTTTTTATTATGAATCCTCCAAATAAAAACTTAAATAAAATAGTGAAAAAACAGTCTATAGGTAAATGACCACCCATCCTACTTTTGTTCTTGCCCTAAATGGTTGGAAGAAAAAGAGGTGTAGCATTTGAAAATGATTCATAATATTACCTATCCTGAGGCTCAAAAATTGCTGTCCATCCCTCATCTCAGACATATGCTGCTGCACTTTGTTCCTCAACTACAGTTGGAGTGCAGACAGATCTCTCTGTACCTCCAAAATAATTGATCTTCAAATAAATGAAAAGTCTTTTAACCTCCATGGTTAAAAAGTTGATCAGTCAACTTCAACACCTATCCCTGTTCCTTACATACATTCCAACAAACCCCAAGACTAACATCCTTTGGTTCTAGGTACAGGCATTTCCTCAGATCCACCTTCCTCTCTCACCCCAAGATGCAAAACAATCATTCATTCATGTCCTCAGTCTCTGGAATCCCCTTCCAACAGCAAAGAACAGCTCGATCAACCCAAGATAGGATCCATGGAGGTTGATAGACCTCCATTAAATAAGGAAAGAAAGAAAAAAAAGGCATGGTCATAAACAGAAGAGTTCTCCACCTGATTTGCCTACACATAAATAAAAATGGCCACCCTGATACAATGGAACTGTCAAGGTTTATGTTCTAATCTGGATGGCATCAAAACACTGACTGCTTCCTACCATCCTGTTTGTATTTCCTTACAGGAAACACTTCTAAAACCTGCTGAAACATTCTTTTTTTGGCATTTTTCTTTATACAGAAATTACAGGCTGTGTGATGGACAATTCCATGGAGGGGTAGCACTGTTGGTTGATCAGCAGGAATCCACCCTGTCTTTGCCACTCGACACACCCTTGGAGGCTGTAGCCATCCTTGTTTCTTTGGGTCATACCATCACTGTTTGTTCTCTCTACCTGTCACCTGGAGAGACATATGATCAATCAGACCTTCATGCTCTCATTTAAAAGTTGTCATCTCTCTTTTTCATCCTGGGGGATTTAATGGACATCATCTCCTCTAGAGATGTGCTGATATTGATAGGAGGGGTCACTCTGTTGAGTATATGTTCTCTGATCACAACCTTTCTCTTTTCAGTACTGGTTCTTCTACTTATTTCCATGTGCCTAATCAGTCCTTTACTGCTATTGATCTCTCAATTTGCTCCCCTTCATTATTTTCCCATTTTTCATGGAGGGTTGACAATAATCCACGAGGCAGTGATTGTTTTCCTATAACCTTGAGAGAGACTGGCTGTGGTTGATGCCACCCGACCCACATGCTCCAGTGGAAGCTGGATCAGGCAAACTGGCCTTCTTTCACTGCTCTCACAGAACTTGATCCTGCCATTGTTTGTTAGCCAACAGTAGACGAATTTGTGGCAGCAGTAACTGACTGTATTATACAAGTAGCTGCTCAATGTATTCCTAAAACCTCAACACGTTTTCCACTATATCCTCATCCATGGTGGAATCCTGCCTGCCACATAGCACGGAAGGCTCAAAAAGGATCCTGGGATACTTTCCATAGATATCCCACACTCTCAAACCGCATCCCTTTCCAGCTGGCCCATGCACATGCTCGATGGATAAGACGTCAAAGCCAGTAGAAATCTTGAATTAAGTTCACAACCAGCATATCCTCTACCACCACTTCCAAAGTCATTTGGGACAAGATTCAAAAGGTGAGTGGGCAATATCACTCTGACACCCTCTCGATCTTGCTCTCTGATGGCCGGGAAGTGGCTGATACCCAGAGCATTGCTGATACTTTAGGTGAAAGCTTTTGCCCGGTATCTATCACTTCTGCTTCTTCTTAGCCATCAAAACATGGGCAGCGCAATCACATCTTTCTTTTCAAGCTGATTGTCTCTATGACTATAATCATCCATTTACACTGGTGAAACTCAAACTGGCCCTTCATTGGTCTGGCAGTACATTGGTTGGGCCTGATGATATACACTATGAGATGCTGTGCCATCTATCTCCTGCTTCTCTTGCTATCTTTTTGGTTGTTTTTAACTAAATCTGGCAGGAGAATGTTTTTCTTGATGCCTGGTGCTATTGTTCTGTCTTTCTCCAAGCCTGGGAAGGTTCCCAAGATTCCTTCAAACTACTGTCTAATTGCTTTGACGACATGTCTCTGAAAGACCTTAGAGAGGATGGTTAATGCTCTTCTTGTTTGATCCTCGAGTCAATGTCCTCTTGCCCACCCAGTGTGGGTTCTGACAACAGTGCTGTACCATGGATCACCTGATGTGACTTGAAACGTTAATCAGAGAAGCCTTTCTCAAATGACAACATCTTGTATCAGTATTCTTTGTCATTGAGAAGGCTTATGATACAACATGGAGGTATGGCATTTTGTGAGACCTCCATATATATGGGTTACGTAGCCATTTGATCATTTGTATTAAAATATTTCAAAGAACAGGAGATTCCAAGTTCGGGTGGATTCAACACTATCCCCTTCCTTTCTACAGGAACTTGGATTCCCTCAGGGCTGTGTTCTGAGTGTCACACTTTTCAGTATAAAAATTAATGCCTTCATAAATAACTCCCTCTCACTGTTGCAAATGGGCTCTATGTTGATGACTTTCACATCTCATGTCAGTTGTCAAACATGAGATATATTGAGCAGCAGGCTACACATTGCTCTAAATCATTTACTAAAGTGAACCACAGCAATTGCTTTAAACTTCTCTATCTATTTTGCTGCCAACATGGGAATTCACCCTAATCCTGAACTCCATATCAGTGAAGTTGTGCTACCTGTGGTGTCTGAGACTAAGTTCTTGGGGCTTATCTTTGACCGTAAGCTAACCCTTGTACTGCACAATAAGCAGCTGCAGGTGAAATGTACAAGAGCCCTGAACATCCTCCGTGTCCTCTCTTCCACCACTTGGGGAGCGGATCGACGTTCTATGCTAAAGATATATCATGCTCTTATTCGATCAAAACTCGACTATGGATCACTGGTCTATGGCTCTGCCAGACCATCAGCCTTAAAGATACTAGACTCCATTCATTATCAAGAACTTTGACTCTGCACTGGGGCTTTCTGCACTTACCCAGTTCAGAGCTTTTACATAGAGTCTCACAAACCTTCTTTGCACCTTTGCTGTTTGCAACTGTCTTTGCTGTATTCTTTGAAACTTCGTTCCTTATCAAAGCATCCCACTTGGGGTTGTGTTTTCCTTCCTCGATGGGCCATGCTTTTTCAGACCAGATGGTCTACCATTGCTCCTTTTGGCCTTCGTATCCAGGTGCAGTTGGATGAATTGGATCTGTCCTTGGATATAACATTGCTGTATCCACTGGTCAGCCCATCCCACCATTGCTTCTTACAGTACCCAGTTGTGACCTGTCTTTAAGTCATCTGAGAAATGTAGACACTCCTGATTAGAAATACTGTCTGCTATTTACTGAACATCTTGCAAACCATCCTTCCATTCCTATTTATACAGATGGTTCAAAATCAGGTGTGTGCTTTTCCATGGTTTTTTGTGGTTAGGTGGTTGTGCAGAGAATCCCCTCCACAGCTTCTGTGTTTACTGCTGAACTGTATGCCATTTCTCTTGTCCTGGATCATATAGAAGCTAAGCAGTACTCAAACTGTACTATTTATACTGACTCGCTTTGTTCTTTACTGGCCCTGGAATTGCTTCATATTGGTTCGCACCCTGTTCACGCCAATATTCAAAACTTACTGGCCCATTTTTCTTTAACAACTTCTTCTATCCAGTTTTTTTGGACACCGCTCCATGTTAGTATTTGTGGGAACGAGCTTGCCGACATTGCAGCTAAGTCTATCTGCTCTGGCACCATCACAGCTGTGCTTGTCCCATACATGGACTATTGTCCTGTATTCAAGGCTTGGCTCCATGCTAGATAGCAGTCGACTTGGAGTGAGCAACGCGAAAACAAGCTTTTCCAAATAAAACCCTATATTGGACTTTGACTGTCTTGCTACTGTTAGGATCGGAAAGAGAAAGTTGTTCTAACTAGACTACGCATTGGTGACAGTTTTTTAACTCATCGTTTTCTTTTATCTGGAACTGATGCACCAGTATGTAGTGTAACACTCAGATCACTATAAGCCACATTTTACTTTCTTGTCATTGTTACAATTCACAACAACGGCACCATTTTAAGCATGTTCTGTCCCAAGGTTTTTTCATAACATTAGACAGTGTTATTGGTGATGGTGTCACTGTCCACCTTGGTAAAGGTTGTAGTTTTTAAAGGCCATTAATCTTTTTAATGCCATTTAAGTTTTTTGATTTATACTTTACACCTTTTTAAACGTGGCTTCCTTTTTAAAATCACAGTTCATCTTGTTCAATTTGAAATTAGAAACTGGCAGTAACATTAAGAAACTTGAAACCAGGACTGGAAAGGCCAACTTTAGGTGACTGACAGTGGTTTTTGTATTTACCTGTTAGTCTTCCTGGCGAGTTATGATTATTACAGTTTTGGTACAGAAAGTCCTTTTACAACTTGAATTACTGTAGTTTTTCTCTTGACATTGTAGACTAGATGTAAACATTGGTTTTATGCTATTTATTTACTTATTTTGTAAACTTTGTTTTGTTTTATCTTAATTTACTTTTATGAATTTTACTGAATTTACTTTTACCTTTTTACCAGACATTTGACGCAGACAGCCTAGCTGCTTTGTGACATAAAACACTAAATCAACCAACCAACCAACTTTAGAAAATGATCCAGTCTTGGCTGTATTTTAGTAGACTAGCGTTGTGTAATGTACTGTTACATTTTAATTATTATATGTTATATGTGTATATAGATTATTTAGAAATAAGTTATTAAACATATTTTTTAAAACATAGAACAGTAAATAAAGAAGAAAAGTAAACAGTTGTCTCTTCTAGTTACAACCTTTGTACTGAGTTGCTGCTTGAAATAGGTGGCTAAGCCTTTTAAAATTTCGATCTGAAGGATATGAAATGAAACAGTTTTTTTAGGGTTTATATATAGAGTTGAACAACAAACTATAAATTACAATATCATATAACATATGGTCAATTTATTTTATATTCTAGTTTTTCAGTATTGGTTGTTTGAGTTCCAAATTTATATGAAACTATTAACTTTGTATTTTGACATTGTAGAAAATTAATTCAAACCAGTGCTGCATTCCACATGACACACAAAAATTGATGTTTAACTATGTTTTTTAAATATTTGCTTTTAGATTCAGAAATTTTAGTATTATACATAATTCAGTTTCTTAATTTAAAAGTAAATTGGAATCTACAATTTTGATACTTATTTTCATAATTTCATGAAATAGTAGTTCAATAAAATTTTGAATGCCACTCAGTAAACATGATGACATAGCATTTAATCTGTAGCCTATCTGGAAAAGGTTAAAGGATAATTATTTGGTGCAAGTGCATGAGCTGACTTAAACTGCCCAAGAATCCTTTTCAAAAGCTGTTATTGAGTCAAGAGATTTTGCAGTCTTACTTGAGCATGGTTTTTGCCTTTGCTGCATCATTTATCCATTGGCACTTCACGTGGCTCTTTCATTTAGTGTGATCATGGAAAGCAGAGGTGTTCATATTGGAAATTGTCCCACTGAAGAAAAGTGATTTTTCAGTCTGCATAGTCTGGCATACTTCTGTAGGTTTTGCAGTACATCTTCCCTGTGCCATGATCTTCAACTTCAATCCAAGGGAATTCAGCTTTCCAGCCAGTCTGAGGGAGTTATAAAAATAAATTTTAGCTTACATGTATGCTGAAATACCCGTGATAATAAGCATAACAGAACAATGAGAAATCAGCTTTTATTTTTGAATTTTTAATTGCATAGGAGCATATGATGACAAATGTTCATAACAATCATTCAAGCTACTAATATTTTAAAAACTTTAACTTAGTTTTCTGTGTGATTAAGTTTGACCAATAATTTTATGTTCATAATTTAACATTAGAAAAGGGATCATTAGATTTTGTGTATGGATTGGTCTCAACCTAGAAAGTCTTCTTTGGATTTCATTTCTTTTCATATTTGTAATCTGTATTTAGTACTACTTTTGTCAGTTGTTAGATCCTTCAGAAAACATGTTATCTTTGTTTGCTTTGATGTAACTGGTCTAGCTGTAAGTTGTTATTTGCATGTGGCAGATCACTGATAGCAGTGTTACAATGTGGAAAGTGTGTGTGACTACCAAAATGAAAGTGTAAACGATCATTCATGTTGACTGTTGACATAATTTATTCTTTGAATATAAGATTTATTTGATCACAAAATGCAAGGAAATTATTTTCTGCTATTTAGTTACTGATTATATTTCATATCAATGATTTATGTATTTTATTTTCTGTGAACAAATTCCTTGAATCACATTAAGACTGATTTGTTCGTAGCTTATTTACCATGTATTTGGGCTTAGCCATGAAAGTGAAGGTCACAGAAATAACTAATTGTTAATGATTGTTGACATATTTTATTCTCTGAATGTATATTTATTTAATCACAAAAACTTAACCAAGCTATTTTTTGACATTTAATTATTTATTTTATTTGTGCTGATGAATTGGATATTTTATTCTCAGTGTAAAAATAGTTTGAAATAATGTTGAAAGTGATCTTAAGTTGTTTACTGTGTATTTGAGTTTGGTCAGGTAGGTGAAAGTCAGGATGATTTCTGGAAGCATATGAGATGCTGAATCAGTATCACATGGGCCTATTTATTTTGAATAAAACATTTTTTATAGAAATGCTGCTGTGTGGCATGGATTGAAAATTGTTTTAAGTTAATTAATTTATAAAGTGTTTGAGAACTTTGGTTAAAAATTTTGCTGGGCAAGGGGTCAATAACTGGTTAAAATTTGCCAGACCTTCCTGCAAAATTGTCACCAAATTCCAGTGGTCTGGCACTAATTTTATGCCCTGCTTATATCACATTATCAGACACCTTACAATGACTAACTATTATTATGTCCCATACCAACACTTGAAATGTATATGAACAATTTATGCACTATCTGTTGACAATGGGCTGATTCTGAATTGGTTGACAATTTTTCATCAAACGACTTATTCAAGACACTTCTGTTTGTTATTGTTTTTACAGGTAGAATAGCTTTTATTGTTTTACAATATTGTCTTTCCACTGAATATTTTCCCATTTGGATTGTGCCTGACATGCTTTGGTGTCCACCAAGGGTCTACCCTTGGCACATATTTATGTGGGCCTGTTATCGATTGCACATTCGACATTCTGTGTTTGTCTGTAATATGCTCTTTCACATCTCAGTTAAACAACACTTCTCTACAGAACAGTGCTGTATATGTTTTTCTTGATGCCTTGTGCCTGGTTATTACATTCTGCCCTGTATGTATTATAGTTATTATTTTCTTAAATGATGCTACCTCTTCTCACCCACTTTATCTAATGTTGTAGTTGATTAATCTGGAAGTTAAAGCATTGCCTGAATCTTGATATGATATTTTAATTGAGCATATGTAAGGGAAAGCTCAGCTTGGAACTTAATTTAATATTGTAGCTAATCACCTAAAAGCTAAGCCTTAAGTTGGAAATTTCTATAAAACAGTTCCCTTAGCTACTTTATGTGAACTTGTTTTAAAGACTTCATGAGGTATATTGATCATGAATTAAATAGAAAGTTATTTATTAATGTAAGATAAATGTTATTAATTTTCATTTAATGTTGTTTTTTATATGAATGTAGTCATCATTAGTCTTGATCTAATATTAAACTCAATCTTCTATATTCTAAAGCCTATGTTAAGACTAAATGATTTTGTTAGTATTTATCTGAAATTAATAGTCTAGGAGTAGGTCTCAATATTTGTCATTAAAATGTTCTTTCAAAGTTGTTGTTATCTGCTTGATTGAATACTGTCATGCCTTCTCCATCCCCTGTACCTTTTAAATATGGAATTCTAGCTCTGAATGAGGAGAGGTAGTAATGTTTTGAAAGTTAGTATTTTCTTACACTGAAAATTTATTTCTGAAAGATCTTTCCTTTCTTCCTCCCCACTAATATGTTGATGTTTATAGTTTGTATCTGCTAATTCTTAAAAGTGAGGATTGTGATAGAATAGTGGAGGAAGTTACCTGCAATTGTGTAGATGATGCAGTATGATTGGTGGAGGGTAGTCACATAATTAGTACATGTTTTAAAATGGTCTGAAAATGAAAGGGTATAAAAGAGTGGTGCACTGTTAGAAAATATTTTTAGCAATGCTTAGAGCTTTGGGTGAAAGAAGGTGAATATCTGTTAGAAATACATTCATTATATTACCTAATTTAACCTAATAACCTTTCAATTTTTACATTTTAGGTACTTCAGTGGCAACAAATAAACAGTATATATGAAAAAAAAGAAATGTAGTATTTACCTTTGACTTCTTGTCATTTTTGTGTTTGTTACCAATGAAATTTAAGCCTACTTTTTTATACTGGTGATACTAGAATATTAAATAATTTTTATTTATATAAATAATGCACCTAAAAACCTAGAATAATAACTTGCACAAGGCAAAGGATGTCCTTCAGCTATTGTAATTTAACTGACTCTCTAAACTGTGGTGTAACAGGCTTAAAATAATTATCTTAGCTACTCTTTTGAACTTTGTAAGAGAAACTTTCAGTATTTAAATGAAATAACTAAAAACCTGAAGTGAAAACAACTTAGCATTATATGTCATTTGATAAATTAAAACTCTCTTTTTGTTGTTTATCAATGATGAAATAGAAAATGTTAATGAGAATTACTGGCACTTTGTAAAATAAGAGGATGTGACAGGTGGGCATAGTGAGTGGGTATGAATTTCTAGAGTAAGTTTCAATGAACAAAGAAGATTGAAGGCTCTACAATAGTTTTTGCCTTAGTAATATATATCTATAGTGCATTATTTAAATTAAACTCAGGATGTCAGAGAGGGGGGGGGGTAAAAAATACAGGATGGGCAAGTTGAAGCAAACAAATGTCACAAGGGAATTTAGTTAGTATTTCTTTTTTAAATTAAGAAATTGAAAATTATATAGTCAATAAAGCATATGTTAATATTATATCTCAATACCAAGTTTATTTGTATACATTCATGAAGTTGTTTAATTAAATATTGAATGTAACTGTAAAAGATTATGAGCTTTGATCTGCTCGTAGTGAGAGGGTTAAATACTGCTATGCATGTACAAATGTATTAACTTTTTTACTGATCCAACAAATAAAATTGAGTTTGAAACAGAAAAGCTTAAAACAGTGTCATTAAAATCAAATGTTTTAAAACTTGTCTAGCTGTCTTTCATCATAGTCTTGTGTCTTGCTCAGTTAAAAGGTTGTCAGTATTTCTCAGCCAGACCTTTCAAAGTCATTCTTTATATATACATGCATGTATTTTTTTAGCTCAGTGATGACCAGTCCTCATTGGTGTGGACAGCAACATCAGAACTAGCTGACCAGCTAATGGCAATGCCAGAAGATAACTTTGTTGATGCTTTGAATTCTGCTATCGTAAGATATTTTGGAATTTGACTCTCATAGTCCTAAGTCATATATTGTCTTACTTATTTTAAGTTTCCTTATGATGAAATTTTGGTTGAACATTGACAAAGATTAAAAAAAAGTTATTATGTGTCGTAAGTTGACCTGAAGTAGTAATTAGGTTCTTGTATATTATAATTTGTATTCAAAGTTGCTCTGAATTTCATGACTCCATGAGGTATCTTCATTATGAATTTAACAGAAGATTATTTTTCAACACAAGATACATGTGTTTTAATTAATGTTGTAGTTTATCACATGAAAGTTGGTCTTTATTGGATCTTGGTCTAATATTAAACTGAATCTTCTATATTTTAAAGTCTTGGGTGGGACTTGGTCTAATATTGTAGTTATCTGTATTTTATAGTCTTGTTTTGAACCTAATATAACATTGTAGTTGATTTTTTGGAAGTTAAAGCAATTGCTGGAATCTTGATATAATATGTTAGTTGAGCATTTGTGAGGTAAAGTCCTGGTTAGAACTTAATCTAATGTTGTAACTAATCATATACAAGCTAAAACCTATAATGGAAAAGTCTATAAGGTTGTGTTTGAATTATTTTACATGGAGACTACTTAGGTAAAATAGTTATTTAAAATTACTTGAGTTCTCTCCCAATTGGAGTTTCCTAAAAATGTGTAAATGGTGTGATCATTGGCAAAATCCACTCAAGATGATTTTTGTTGTCTTTACTTTTATTTTATATGTTCTGTAAAGTGAATTTATGGGAGGATTAACACATGATGTTTGTTTAACATGTATTCTGTAACCAGATTGTTAATTTGAGTTTAGATTACTCATACCTAGACTGAATATGTCCTATGGTAGCTTAATATGTAATTTTTCATGTCTTAATGTTTATCATTGAAATGTTTTTTATTCTGTTGTTTTTGTTTTTCTTTCAGTAGTATATGCTATTTAAAATATAAAAAATCTTGTTTTAAAGTTAGAGTTCAAATTTTGTTTCTTCAAATCTTTATTTTTTGTTGAAATCATACATTATTTTCAGTTTCTTTCATTTTATCAAACATGAGGAAATTCTATGCCCAGTAATTTTAGGTTTCACTTCTGTGTCCAGTAATAATAAAAAACTAGTTGAACTTTCTTAATGAGAAAAATATGTGTAAATGTTTTACCTGAATAAAATACTTGTGTAAGCTAAATATTAAGAAAACACTGAAACATAAATATTCTTTCTCCAAATATCAAGCAAATGCCAAAACATTTGGATATCTCAATGGAACAGTGATAAGTCTATGGACTTGCAATACTAAAATTCAATGTTTTACTACCCCCTTGGTGGGCACAACAGATAACCCAATATGGCTAACAAACTAACCAAAAAATTTTGGATTTTTTTTTGTCTTACATCTAATGAATAGTTCTGTTAGTCTTAACATTAAATTGGATTTAATGTAATCCTACCTTTAAGATATATTTCTGGTAATCAGACAATTGAACTAGTTTAACTCTACTTTTGATAGGTAGTTTTGTTAATCATATGATTAATTTTAACATTACTTTTTGCAGATGTAGATAATTTGAATTTAGTTTAACTCTACTTTTTGTAGGTATTTTTTTTAGATGATTAATTTAAATTTAGTTTATTTTTACCATTAATAAATATATATGTTAATTAAAGGGTTTATGAATATTTTTGTTTGTGTTTCAAAGTTTGAAGATGTTAAATAGCTTTTAAATTTTTTTTGTGGCTATTAGTGGTCTTTAATTATTTGGATAACCACAAAATTCAAACTTGCAATCACTTACAGTAGACCCCTGTTTATTTCATACAATTAAGTTTCTGGCTGGAAAAGATAAATCACAAATGGGGGACAAAACTTAATGACATAGTACCTAGTTTACAAATAAATGTTTTTCCATGAGTTTAAAGAAGGTGTCTGTTTAGAGACATGTTAATATTTAATATTATAACATTTGCTCTTCATTTATGCAGCATGGCATTGCCAAAGGTTTTGAGATTATTTTAAACAAACATTTAATTAGAAAAATTATGCATTTGTGATTTAGTAACTTTTTAACCTTTTTAATGAAGAAAATGATGTCAATATTAATGTTTAAATTCGTTATTTTTGTTTGCATTTTCTGGTTTTTCATATTGTATATATAAATATCTTATATTGAAAACCTCATTGATCTATTGGAAATAGGTTTGACTAAAACATTATCCATTTAACTTGCATACTATAATCCTGGTTTATGCATTTCAGTGGGATGAAAGCAAGAAAAACCCAATTGTTGAAAAGGCTTTAGGAACACTGAATGGCTTTCTGAACACATTGTGGCCAGGTGAGTTACACTTCTATATTTGCTAATAACTCTGATAGTAAAAGACATTTCATAAGTGTCTCAATGCCAGATTTTGCAGCACACAGAACTTTTAATACTGAGTACAAGTTTCGGTATGTGTTTGCAAATGAAGGAGTAAATAACTTATTCTTTGTTTTTCGATTGAGACTATTTGTTTTAATCTTAGGAGAAGGAAATGTTCAACAACTGCCTCCTAATATTATGTCCATTGATGAAGGAAGTAGAGCATATTTTCCTTTAGGACTTGGTCACGCTGCTCATTATGTGGCTCCAAGAGTTGCCTTGGTTGGGTAAGTTTAAGTTTTGTTAATGTGTTTTCCTAAAATTCTGTGTATCTAAGTGAAGTACAAAAATAATTTTTGAACTAATTATCAAAGTGCAATCATCCACATTTGAAAAAATAAATAAATAAATTATTAATCATAATCAGGTTGACAATTATTAAAATTGTGGTCAGAGGAAAATTTATAAAACAAAATATTCTTTCAGTTGTGAAAATAGAGCACTCAGTGTTTTTGAGGATTCTGTTCAGCTCTTGTTGGATTATTCAGATTTTATCTCAAGTATGTGATGTTTTTTATCTATAGCTGCTATTTCTTATAACCTAAGTTCTTCCATTTTAAATGATTCTGCCTCCCAACCTCGTTTAAATTTTCCCTCATCTCTTGGTAATCAGTTTTACATTGAGGGTTTTACCTCCCAGTTTGGTGACAGCATTAATGTGCCCCATCCCCACAAGCTTTGGGCCAATCTGCTCTCTTATCAGGACAAACAATTGTTGGGTTAGGTTTTCCTGTTTGGTTGGGGGCAGGCCCCAAATCTCCCATTCATGTAACAGATGCCCATTATTCCTGTCTTTGTCTGATTATGATGACTGTGTTGCAGTATTTTACCTCAATCTCTCTCCTGTTTGAGGCTCTTCACAGGAACCCTGAGAGGTTTTCTGGGACATATGTTCACTTTCACATTTTCCCATCTGTCTCTAGCCTTGCAAATGTTGTTTCTTAGTTGTTGAGACATTTTGGGTCATGATGCCATGTTATTGGGAACTTGTCTTTCAGCTTCTTATCTGTAGGACTTTTATATAGCCTCATTTTTCAAACATTATGTGTTTGACACGATGCCAGCATCAAGGGCCGCTTTAGTCCAACAACAATCTACCCTTTTTCATCTCGTGGCCTGTTTGTCCCAGTCAGAATTGAGTATGGCACTGATTTCTGTTTACCAAATATTTCCTTCCCAGCTGTTGCCTGTATTTTCTTTCTGCAGTGTTACAATTTGTTGTTTTTTTGTGATGACACATGATGACTATACGGTGGGTTTGGGTTCTGTGGGAACTTGTCTGGTGGTCTTTATTCAGTGGTGGAGCTCTTATGTATCCATTGTTTGGGTTACTGAGTACTGTCAGAAGGTTTTGTCCCATTTCTTACTCCTCCTCTTTAGGAACTCTTGTTGTGATAGAGTCTATCTGGGGTGGTACAAGACCTCCTCACACAATAGGCTATCAAACCTGTTTCACACAGTTTGGGAAGATTTTACTTCTGCTTGTTTATGGTCCCCAAAATGACTGGTCCTTGATATGTCCCATCTCAATCAATATGTTCATGCCCCACGATTCATCATGGAACCCTATCTTATTTTTCATTGAGGTTTTTTTACTGGGTCTCTTTAGATGACCAAGATGGATTTCTCCAATTCTTATCTGTTTATTGCCACCTTGGAGCTTTTTGTTCTTATATGTGGTTTGTTTATTGTGGGGC
The DNA here is from genome assembly GCF_004210375.1 of Tachypleus tridentatus. Classification (NCBI taxonomy): domain Eukaryota; kingdom Metazoa; phylum Arthropoda; class Merostomata; order Xiphosura; family Limulidae; genus Tachypleus; species Tachypleus tridentatus. Next base: position 87,013,224 of record NC_134832.1, on the reverse strand, counting down.
AGTGTATCAATATCGCACTCTACTCTTTGTGCTAGCTTTGGCCTGGGGTTGTGTTTTTACTTCTGTGTAGGTAACTGGCCTCTTCTCACTCATTCCAAATGGAAGTTGGCCTGTCATACTCATCAGCTCCTTTGTAAAGCTGCTCGAGTGGTTTGGTTGAATATAAAGTGGAGAAGTCCTCCCTGCATCATATCCAGTAACTCATTCATTTGGATTTTTTCTTCAACACTCATCTCATTTGGACCCAGCCTGTATGGCTTTGTTCTATGGAATGCCCTGTCTGCTCTGTCACTTTCTGCTCATACATCTCAGTTGGGCTCATGTTCAGTCCTTCAACAAGTTCTCCACGACCCATAGGATACTATGGGCTCACCCAGCACCATTTTTCCCTACATTATGGACAATTTCCAAAAATGGTTGGACGAGGCTTATACTTTAGTGTGTGTCCTGCTTTCTTCTCTGTGGGCAAATTAATATCTGTTCACAGATACATCCCTTTAGAGCTGGGGAGCATGGGTCATCCTAGTCATTCCCTAGCATTTCTCTTTCTCTTGGGATTTTTTCCCATTTATCCTTACTAATTGGGTTCATAGGTTAATCAAGTTGGCTTACTCTTCTTTCTCTCCTTCCTAACATACAATATTCCATGTTACCTCCCATCAAGTTCATCACATCATTTTTTCCCTTACTCCTCATCTTGGTCAGCCTTTGGAGGAAATTCTGAAGTTGGATATCTTTCATTATATCCATCATGTCACAGTTTCTGTATCCTTGGGGTATCTCCTACCACTTGTGGCTGTACTTCAGACTTCATTGTGGCTCTGACACTAGGTAAGTATTTATTAATGATTTCCTGGCAGCTCTTGCTTCAAATTTCTTTATTGGATCCCACTCTGTGCTGAATAGCACCTGGCCAGGTATTCTTCCTACAAATCTGTGCTATACACCGTGTTGATTCATATGCTTTTTTCATGGTTCTACCTGCTTACCTTTCACAAGATCACTAGAGGACCAAAAACCTTGTGATATATGCTTCATAAATAGGCCCATACCAGACTGTACCACCTACGTACAGCATTGGTAAAGCAGAATAAGACAGTTGCCCATCCCTGCCTTACCTTATTTGAAAAATTAGTTTGGTCTGCTTTTCAAAATAAGGTATTGTGCTCATCTATTGCAATGTCTTGGGTGTATCAGTCCCCTTAGACTTTCTGATGCTCGTATTTTCCACCATTCTTCCAGTATAGTATGGGAAATCTTCACAAGTTAACTTACAATTTCGAAGCCACTAGGGTGGTTGACAGTAGAGGCATCCTACTGGATGGATTCCAAAGAGATGGCTATAACCATTCACTTTAAAATAGAGCAGTGGTGTTCTGTCAGTGTAGTAGGTGTACCATTTTGTGACTTTAATAACACATTAAAGAGAGTGAGATGTCTCAATGCAGTTCACCTCTTTAAATGGGCACCTCATCCTACTTTCATACATATATCAGTACCATCTGGGCTGGTTTTGGATATTTAATGAATTAATCAACATAAGTCCTCATACAGGTTTGAGGTTGTCCATTTTCCTTCCTTGATTTTTCCCTCTATGTCATGGATCATGTTTCTATCTCTGTCCTGGGAATTTCCTCATTTTCTCTTGCAACAGTGATATTATTGACCTTTGGACATTTCAGACCATTCTTACAGCAGCAGGGGTTGATTGCAAGTGATGGTCTTCTCTCAGATACTTGATAAATCCTTGGCTTAATCCCACTCCTGCCCTGTGTCATGCCCTGGAGTTGGTCATTTTCTCACATTTCCAATTTTAGGGCTTCAGGTAAAGACAGGATGATCTTCACCCTACCCTATCAGATGTCATTAACCAGCAAGGAGGTTTAGATGTTGGTCTACCATGCCCTAGCCATTTTATACCATGGATGCATCCTCATTTTTTCACTTTCTGTGAAATTGAGTGATTTATTCATCTGATTGGGATCACTTTCCTCTCCAACTCAGATGTGCTTCTTTCTTTTCTGCCATGTGTATTAATTTCTGTTTATGGCAAAGAGATACCTGGTTCAGAAGAGGTGTGATAACCCTCCTCAGATTATCTGATCTGTTTCTCTCATCGATGGAGATATTCTTCATAAGTTTTCAAGGAGTGTGTCTGTTGTTTGCTTGCATCGATCTCTCCTTTTTTCAGTAACGGGTTTTAGCTAATCTTGTGAGTGGAGGAAGATACCATATTGGAAGTTATAATTTTCCTATACTGAAAATATATTTACAGTTGATACTCCTCTCTCACACTTTTCATCCTTCTTCCCACAATTTTCTGGTGCTTGTGTCTTCTGCCAAACTTTGAAATGATGGTTTGGTGCATAGAGGGAGTCATGTGACAATGGTGCTCTCCTATCAGTGGAGAGATGATGCATGTTAATTTGCTTGTTGGAATCTTGCAGAAAGCTTGTGGTATGTGCTATACAAATGTTTATGTCTAGATGGCAGCAAAAATAAAGCTAATCTTGTGAGTGGAGGGAAGTACCATTCAGAAGTACAGTTTTAGTATTGAAAAATTGTGACCTTATTACTTATATCTTGCACACTTGTTTTTTTTAGTTATTTGTTTTGCTGTCAGCCTGCCAATGAAACTTAAGCCTACTTTTTTTTGTAGTAATGGCACTAGTACACTAAATAATTTTTATTGATTCAAATATATATTTAAGATTATCAAATTATAGCAAGAATAAATCCGATAATTACTTAGCTGCTCTTTCTGAATTTGGAGATAACATTTTGTAATCTGTAGACAAAGCAAAAAATCTCAACTGAAAACAATGTAGCATTATATATCATTTGTTAAATTAGAACTTTATCTTTCTGAGAGAAATATGAGCAGTTTGTGATATGACAAGTGGGCATGGGAAGTGGGTCTGACTTTTCAGTTCATTTTTCCATAAACAAAAATAGAAGACTATAAAAGCTAGACTTTACCTTAGTAATATATATATATGTGTAATTTATGTTAAATTCAGGACATCAGAGTGGGGTGGTGAAAAAAATATTGGTTGGGCAAATCAAAGTGAATAAATATCATGATTCACATGCAATTGAGAATTTATTTAAACGTTTTCTTTTAAAATTAAAACTCATAATATCAAATGTTGATTTATTAACTACACTTTGATGTTAAGTGTATTAAAATATTTATTTTGTAGTTTAAAATTTTGAATGTATCTCTAAGACGTTCTTACATGTACACTTTGACCTATGGCAAGATGTTTAATCTTAAAATTACATGCATCATCAGAAAAAGGCAAACTTGAAGAAATTTGGTAAGAATTTTTTTATATGGTTAGTTTTTCTCATGTTACAAATAATAGTACCTGTATCATTATTAATTGTGGAGAAATTTTTCCTCCCTGCACTATTATTTGGAACATTGGAGTAATGTTAGGCTTCTTATCATCCAATAGTATGTGTTTCCTTTCTTTATAGTGATGCAGCACATAGGATTCACCCACTTGCAGGACAGGGTGTAAATCTTGGCTTTGGTGATGTTCAGACTCTTACTAGACTTCTAGGCAATTCTGTATATAATGGAAATGATATTGGTAAGTATATTAAGTGTTTCATCTCAAGGTGTTATCAGAGAGTTGCAAATCATAGTTGCCTTTATTGAAACTGGATATAAAGTTAGGTTGATATAAAGATGCACGATTAAAATGTATTGTTGTTGTTTTATGTAGGTATTAAGCATGTAGTGTGATTAAAGTTATTGGATATAGAACATAATTTAATACATGAGACTAGATTAGTTTTTTGCTGTTAAGTTGAGCTAATGGTCTCTATACCAGGTAATTAAACATGGCTTATTTTAACCACCAGTGTCTCAGTGTTGTCAAATAAACTTGTAACAAAAATGAAAAGAACTACAAAATGTTTAACAAATTCCATGATTATGACTGAAGCATGTTCTTCTTAATTACTTTGAGATTGATTTTCATGTTATATTAGAACAAATTTTACTCAACCAAGATTTTTTATAGAGAGAGTAAAATAGATTACAAACAGCAGTGAGGTGATCTGTTTTAGTAAAGTTAGAAGACTGTTCTTTAGAAATGGGTTCTATGCTTTTTCCAAGTTATTAGTTTTAAAGTACACTGTAGAAATAATAAAACTAAAGTTCTGATAATATATAAATTTATAAAATAAACTGTTTATAGTAAAGAATTATTTGTAAATATTATTATTATTTTTCCTGTCTTTTTTTCTGAAGAAAATAGGAATAACGACATCTAACAAGGTATTGAAAACTATATTCTGTCTATTGGTAAATAATGAATACAAGAAAAACTAAACCAACAAATTGAGAAAAGTGGTTAGTTTTAAGGTAAGTATGTTGAGAAATGTTCTTATTTTTTGCTAGGGACACTGGAACCACTTTTGGAATATGAAACTGAACGACAACGTCATGTTGTGCCAACCATGTGTGTTATAGATGGTCTAAATCGACTGTACAGCACAGACTTGTTACCAGTTGTTCTTCTTCGTAGCCTAGGCCTACATCTGACAGATACATTTAGGCCTATTAAGGTAAAGACCTATTTTCCATTATTACTAGCAGTTTTAGTTTGAAATTAAAAACAAATTTCATTCTGTAGTCTTTTAGCAGATTACTCTTAAAACTTAATCTAAACAGAGAATAATTAATACTTTTCTCAAGTATTTAATCCTTTTTAACCCAGTGGCATTATACTGGCTACTCATACATTAGCATTAATAAAAAGCAATAACTCATAAACAACAAAATATCTGAAATGTACACATCAGACATATGGTGTGATAACCATGAGACATTGTAAAATATATATTTTATTGGTTTGGGCAATTTATAACTTGTAATGAAATAAGAATCATTAACCCTATCATGATGGTTCACGTATGAAAGGCCATGTTATTGTGTTTGTTGACTGGCATTTCAAATTTCATTGAACTACTATTTTATGCACTTACCTTCTTAAGTTTGGTATCAAACTGTAGGTTATAATTCATATTTTCTTGTTATACATGATTTAATTTCTTAATTTAACAGTAAATATTAAACAAGCACACCTAATATGAATTTTTGTTTCATGTGGCACTGGTTCACATTTGGTGTTTGTGATGTCATAATTGGAAGTCTATAGTTCTGTATGATTTAAGAACTCATGTTACCAACATTGACAGGCCAGAATGTAAAGTAAAACCCTTTTTATGTTAATGTTTGTTGAGCTTTCAATATATTTGGTGAATCAAAGATAGTGGCACCTGCTCTCCTCTTTCCAATTTTGGAAATAATCCTTTATATACACTTACTTTTATATATGATATGTGAATAGCCTTTAGAAGCTCAGAATGTACCCTTAGTGATTTTCTCAGTCATTTTCAAATATAATAGCATTCTCTTGTTTTTGAGATAAACCTTTGTGTTGGTAAGTTGAGTCTTTAGCCTTTTCAAAATCTCATATTTTTTTAGATACAAATACAGTTTAGTTATTAAACTTTAAGTTATAATGGAATCCTATGATATTGATGAAGTAATTTATAATTATTCATTATTTTTTTTCACATTGTCCATGTGCAAAATGTCTTGAGACTTAGTTGCTGCTTGTCGTAGCTTGCTGAGTACAAAGGTCATAATTAGAAAAGATAAGTGTTTGCTTTATCTTCTTATTTTTCGAGAATGACTTCAAATTATAATACAAAACCACAAACAGCTAAAACCTCATTTATTTATGTTTATTATTTTTGTTATATTGACCTTTCACTATTTCATCAGTGTGTGGTTAACATTACAGAAGTTGCAATGACGTGACACACGTGCAGTCATCTTTCTGTACTCATGTTTTGGCTGTATTTTAGTGGACTAATATTTTGTAAAATACAGTCACATTTCAGTTATAATAAATTGTATATTTATATACATTGTTACTATTTAGAAATGAGTTCTTAAATTTATTTTTCTTAAATCATACAATAGTAAATAAAAGAAAAATAGCAAACAATTATTCTTCTAGTCATGAACTTTGTACTTGTTTGCTGCTTGCCATAAGTTGCTAAGTCTTATCAAATTTCACACATGTAAGATGTGAAATAATTTTTTTGTTTTATATGCACATTTTGAAATAACCGAAAATCATAAATTACTATATTAGTACAATAGAATTCCACTATAATTTGTCAAACTTAGAAACTAAGCTTTATTTTAGGGCTTACTAAAATCTTACCTTACTGCTTGGAATCTAGCATGAAAAGAAGGTGAGTTGGGCCCCTGTGTTTTATTCAGTATGTGATGAACATTAAAACAGAAAAAAGATATAAGGTTCTTATTTGATATTCTAGCTTACCAGTATTGGTAATTTGAGTTCCTAATTTGTAAAAAAAAAAACTATAGACTTAATGTTTGGACAGCACAAATATGTGATTTGAATCAGTGTTGCATTTAATGTCAATAACAAATGGATGATACTAAAATTTGAAGTATAATCTACAATTTGACACAAAACTTATTGACTTAAATTTATAAGATACTAGTTCAATAAAATTTTGAATGCAAGTCAACAAACGCAATGATATGGCCTTTGTTTGACCCATGACCTGTTGCAGAATGGCAAGATCAAGTTTATTTGTTTTAGTTTTTAACCTTAATTTAGCCTCATTACTCTATTTAGCTACCTTATTTGAGAGTTTAGTGACAAAAACCAACTTATGAAAATTTTCCAGGGATTTATTGGCAACTAAGATGAAGTTGCATTTGTATTGGTTTTTAATAGGCCTTTGTTTGAAATCCATATTCATGTTTTTGACATGAAAACTTTAAAGAAATAAAAAAAATTCCATGCTGAATGGAATGTAAGGATGTATCTAGTTATACATTCAAAGAAAAATCAAAACTGTCATTGTTATGTTATATTAAAATGTCGTCAACGTAGCTAGTATTCTGAAGCAGAGAATAAATATTTTAAAGCATTTGATAGTTATGTTTAGTTATGAAAAGATTAGATGAAACTGGTGCTAGTACTGTTTATAATTTAATTAAAGTTTTGTTTTTAAACTGAGCATTAGTATAAATGTTAGCATATTCAAAGAGTTATAACAATTTCTCTGATTTTGTGTGACACCAAAGGTTATCATCACATTAAACAATTAACAGTTGTACTTATTTCATGGCTGGCACCTCCTTAAATAGTAAAAAATGTCACAGATCATCTTGATCATGATGTAAAAAAGAAAAAACAGAACAAACTCATCAGGTATAAAAGGAACTAAAACGTTTAATTGAAAATTTCTTAGTTATAGTTACAACGTTCTTGGAAATACAAGTCTTAAACAGCATCTTCTTTATGAATTTTAGAGGAATGATGCAGGGTTCTTCAGAAAACTAATTTTAACTTTTAATTCAATACATATTTTTTCTTTTAATACGGATTTATTTGATGTTTCTATAAATATATATACATATACATACAAATATTTTGTTACACTGTTGTCTACCACTTTAATGTGATTTATAGAAAATTTAAAGTATCTGTTATAGTCATGTTTACTCAAAAGTAGTACATTTTCTTTATTTGCTTTAACCAATTTGCCACTGCAACACTTTTGGTCCATGTGCCAAGTCACATTCATTACTGTAGAAGTATCAAAACTAACAGTAGTTCAAAACAACCATGTGGTTTAGCAGTATTGACAAGCATAGTAGCCAGCTCTGGATCATTTGACCAGTAATCCTTTGTCTGTGGTTTCTATATGATGTCCATGACAAAGAGAATACCAAGAAAATTCCTTCTTTGAGATGCATCAGTTTCAAAATACTGATACATTCTGCTTTTAGGCTTAAGGTGGTTTCACTTCCAAGAAGGTTCAACAAACCTGTTTGCTTCAGCAACAATCATGTTCACATCTTCCATCAGAAAGAGTTTGAAAATTTCAACTGAAATGTTTTCAGATGGCAAACTTTCAAGCATTTGATGTTGTATAGTAAAATAAGTATTAGTTGAACTAACATGTATAGCCTGGAGAGTCTACCATCTATTGAGTAATGCCAGTGTTTCAGTGTCATCATTTGTGTTTGGATAAGCAGTGTCAGCTATGAATAAGTCAACTTGAACATTCACCTGCTCAGTAAATTACAGTTCTCTCATCATCAGGTTCAGAACCACTGGGCTAATAATTACTATCTTCATCTGCACCATCCTCCTTAAGTAATCCTGGATTATCTTATTGTAAAATATCAGTAGTTTCATTCAGAATAAAATGTTTGCACAATTCTGTCATCTTGTAGCTATATGGGTAACTGAAACATACCACTGCAGAAATCTTGAGTTAAGTGGCATGAGATTTAAGTGAAAGAAATATTTCCATTATTCACAAGAGAGCAAGGACATCTAATCATTGTACAACACTGTTTACATGCAGTTATAGACCCTTTGCTGATTGATGTGTCAACAGCACCTGAATAATAGAAGTGATCAATACATTAACATGTCATTAGTAGTGAATCCATAAGTAAGAACCACTTCCTTTATAATTATGTATTATTGATTTAACACTAATTTGAAAAGAACTTTAAGCATGCTACACTAAAGTGATGAAAGTTGATGTGAAAAACCTACTTTCCTGTTGTGAAATCATTAAATTGTAAATATTTTGAAGTAGCTGATTTTAAATGTGTTTGTAATCAAGTTAATGTTTAACTTAATAGATTGTTAATAATGCATAATAATAATAATAAACAGTTTGATAATATTTGATTCTTTTTAACTCTGGAGTATAATATTATACATCATTTATTCTTTCTTTTCAGGAAAGAATTATATCACATGCATCATCATGAACAGCATCTTTTACAGTTTGTAATAGTTTTTAATATTAACATCTACTTTTATTGTCCAGTAGATGTAACATACCTACCTATAATTTTAAGTTATGATAGTAGATTATGTTTTTGAAAAAATTGAAAACCAAAGACATTTTTATGAGGCTTTTGTACTTAACTCGTTTTAAGGTGCCTTATGCTCTAGGATGAAGTTCATCAAACTAAGTTAAAATTTTGTAAATTGTTTTTTGAAATAAGTAGTTCAGAAAAAGTAACTAGATTTCTTTTATTTTAATGTTTTTGAAATTAGTGATGAGTAAATACAGAAGTTGTTAGATCATAAATTTCAGACATTGATTCATATAATATACCATATGCTACTAGCTAACCTTTTATATAATACAGAATTATATTGTTAGAACTACGTCTATTAAAATAATGTCCTGGATTTCAGAGTAGATATTATTTTGTTTGATTTTGATACAAAACAAACTAATAAACTTGTGAAATTAATTGTGTAGCTACAGTTACCACAGTTATTGAGAGCCAAAAACAAATACACTAATAAATACTACATAAAAAGGTTTATTGTACATATTTGAATAATTCCCTACAACAGATAGTAATTTTCATATAGTAAGAGATGACTTTTTCAAATATTGGTCTTTTTGGTGTCAAAAAATTAAAAGAAAGAAAAAGAAACCCTTACTAACACTGGCATTTGAAATGCAATTGCTTATACATTTTTTTCAGCTGGCTGTTAGTGGATACTACTATATTTGATACCTGTCATATTTGTTCAGAAATGTACTGTAGCTCATTTGACTGTTTATTTCATTTATTTGACAAAAAAGTTTTGTTGGTTAGCTTGAGTATTTGTAATTATGTTGAGTACTATAAAAATGTTTTTAAGACAACAGGCGAATTTCTTTGTGATTATTATGCGATTACATTTAAGACAACAGGTGTATTTCTTTGTGATTATTATGTGATGTACATTATAAACATTATGTTACAAAAACAAATTAAATCACAGCAGAGACTTAGAAATATTTAATTTGCTGTATTACTTAAAGCTTAAACAAAAAATGTGGGCATGTTTTTTAATGGTATTTTCTGTATAAAATGAGAAAAAAATGTGTACATGAATTGTTTTTATTTCATAGGTGTATATTTGGTCTGACTAGTAGTGATAAAAAATTAAATTTAGGGGATAAAACAAATGATCTGGAGTGACCGACTTTTCTCTGATTTTTTAAAAAAAAATATTTCAAAAATAATACATTTTGGAAGTTAATGTTTAAAAAAAGATAAAAGCATGGAGATGATATGACCTCCTGACAAGACATGAATTTCAAATTATGTTTCAATAATGTGTAATAGTAAATAACAATGAGCATAGCATGAATGTTAAACAACTTTTTGTTGTGAGTTTAATAACAAGAATTTTTCAGTTTCAGTTCACAAGTATTATCATCTTGTCTGTGAGATGAGAGAATGTAACAAAATTTCCTTCACACATATACAGACACACAACTTTTAATTGTCAATCAAATGTACAAAATAATCCCTTTTCCATTGGCCTAGAATAACTCTGAATGTTCTTATACAATTACAGACATGATACATTCACTTTCCAACTTTGCTGACTGTGTACATAGTCAGCAGAAGAAAAATCTCTAAATATTTGGACTAAAACATTTTTAAAATTAAGTTTAGCAACAAAAGACATACTATTATAAGAGTTAACACACGACTTTTAACTCTATCAAGCTTGATCATAAATTCCATAAATGACCTCAAAGTATCAATAAATTTTATTCTAGGAAACAATTTGTGATATTACTTATGTTTCCCCTCCTGAAGAACTGTTGTCATTGGTGAATATTGAGTAATTATTGCATTTTGTGACTTATCAGAATCAAATAGGTTCACTAGGCCTGGAGCAAAACATTTTATACAGAATTAATATTTCTGTTATACTAGATCTTCACTGTATTTTTAATGACTATAGTGTTGATAGAAAATCATTTGAAAACTGGTGGGTAACATTTGTATTCCATAAACCCAAAAGGTTGAGTAAACTTGTGAGCACTGTCATCTGTAAAGTTATATATCTATCTATAACAGAGTGAATAAGCTTTCTATTTAGCAGATTTTACAACAAAGTTCAAAATGTTTATATACTAACACACCCATAAGGAAAAATGACATCACTGGGTCAGTAGTGTTATGTTAAATCTCTCTGTAAACCAGCATCCAACAACTTGTGTAAGAAGTCTGCTTCAGAGTTTATTATATTTTCTATATGCTAAACTTGGGGTTTCTTAAAACTTGTATTCCTGTTCAATACCAAAGATTATAAGGAGAGAAGTAAATGATACCATTTCCTGTGAAACAAACTACTACCTGTCATATATAATACATATTCTCCACTTTTATGTTTAAAGGCACATAGTTTTATTATTTTCTTGGATCCTGTTTGTGATAAATGGTTCTAAATTTTTACAGAATTCCTAAGACTTCGAGCTTGTTGTGTGTGTGTATGTATGTATATCTCCCTGTCGCCCACCATCACAATCCTCAGTTACCTTGGGATGAATCAAACAAAGAAACATTATTAACAATACATGGAAATGTGTTAGCCTTTCATACTTGGTAAGATTATCTGTAAAACAAGGAATCTTGACTATTAAATAAGTAATATACAAAACACTAGTATTAACTTGACTTTACAGCAAAAGTGGTTACCAACTATTTTTGGAAAAAAAGCAGCCACGGAGTAAGTAAGTTTCACATCATCATTTACAAGAATTTCCTTTGTATGACATTAATTACAATACAACATAAGGTAAATAGAAACTATGTAAATGAAAAATAGTAAGTACCTAATGTTAAAGATAACCCATAACATGTACTTCAGCCATTCCTTAACTTTGTGAGTTAAACATAAATAAATATGAACAATTATTACAACAACAAAATATTGCTGTAATGGAAAAAGTTGCCACAAGTGTTTTTCTTATAGCACAGCCGTGTCAGACTATCTGCTGTGTCCACCAAGGGGACCTGAATGCCTGATTTTAGTGTTGTAACTCTGAAAACTTACTGCTGTCCCAGTGGAGGACAGTTGCCACAAATATGGACCCTAAAAAAAATAATTATGAACTACATAAATAAGTAATATGCCTGATATTCACTGTATTCAGTATTCCAGGTGTTTAAAATTAGGAAAACTATCCAAAACTTGTACATCATTCATTTCACACTAATATTGACACTAAAACATGCTCTTCTAAATATATGTTCTTCCTTAATTTATTTCTCAATATTTAGGTATTTTATTCTCCAACACTCTTGCATGGACAATTAATTCATATATCTGGGACTAAATTTTCACTCTTAACGACACAGTACTATTGAGAACTGGTTCTTTTAAAATAAGACGTAAAAGTTATATTACATGTTTCTTTAGACATCACATAATAGTTGGTAGTTAAGAATAAATTACAGACATCTCCAAGTGTGACCATAGCTCTTGCAACCAACTAGGATTTTTAATTTCCCAGAAAATTGGGGTGCAAATGCTTTAAAGGAGGAACTAAAGTACACAAATCTTAATGTGCAGAGGCCATAATTTTGGGTTATTTACCAGTAGTCCCCATTAGGCAGTATTAGTGCTACTGCTAATGTTTTGCAGGAATTAAAATTAAGATATGCTACTTTGAAATCCAATAATGCACTAAACTTCATATGTGACTGAACAATAAGTTCACATTTCTGTCAAATCAATTCCAAATAAAGTTATAATTTAACAATCAAAACAAAAAACTAGAGGCTTACATACAAATATGTTTCTTGAAACATGCTTTTGTTCCTGAGAAACCTTATGACTAGATGTGCTTATTTTAAAATAGTGTAATTTAAAAAATGTATAACACCACTCTTCTTCTGTAGACCTCATGTTTATATCCTTATTTAACATTTTCTAAAGAAAGTATCAATAGCAATGTTTGTGTCACCAGTCCTGCTGGTTTTGAACTTTATTCTCTCCACAAAAAATGATGTGCATTCTCAGTCAGGAGACTTTCCTTGGGAAGAATTGTTCCCAGTTATTGTCGGGTCACTTGGTGAAAACAGCTGATATCCACATCGCCTGTCAGTAATAAACCAAACAACACTAAAATAAGGTTGTAGTTGAGAAAGTTTGATGTAATATAAAATAATGTAGCATCATCTAAAGCTTTCCATCAAAAATGTATGTTTACAGGAATGTTATTAAAACACAAAAAGTTACCATACAGTTTGTTGATTAATTATGAAACTTTTACTGAAATAACAAAATATCCTTAAATTTCTTGCCAAATTTTAATTTTCAAATTAAAAATCATACTAATAGTACAAAAAGAGAAAATTGCTTGCAACTTTCTACTACCAACCTTGGTGGAATGCAGTTATTTTGGGAGGATCTCCTGGTAGTGGTGTAGTCCCTCTAGTAACAGCATTTTGGACATCTGGAGTTTTAGATAACTGCTCCATCTTATCTACATGACTTTGCAGAAGTTTGTTTGAGGATTGGTGACTATCTGATGAACTCTTTTCATAAAGTTGCCTGTTGGATTCTGAAACTGACTGTTGCCCTCTTTGTACTGGAATGCAAGATTCTTCACATATTGTGGCAGGACGATGGCGCCGATGGCGTTGGAAGTTCAAATTCAATTCTGTTTCATTTTTAACATACTTGTCGTCAGAGGTCTCTCTGCGGCGTCTTACCACAGGACCTTTTTCATCTATATCTTGTTGTTCAGAACTCTTGTATTTGTCACCAACTTCACAATTTTGTACATGTCTTATTTCTTCTCTTGTTGTCTCTTGTTTGTAAGGCTGGGAACTCCTGTTTTTTTGTCCTGTTTTTGAGGCTCCATTATATGCTAGACTGGTGTTAGTTATGTCTGCTGGACTTTCAGATAAATGTTTTGAAGAGAAGTAGTTGTTAAATTCATCATATACATATTTGCAAGTCTGATTGTTGTACTTCTCACTTCCATCTCTAACATTACTCTCAGTCGTTGACTTTGGACGTCTCTGTTCTCTGACAGTCAATTGAGGTTTTTGATAAACTTGAAAGGGTGTTTGAGAACTTTCAAATGTTGAATAAATATTGTTATCCTTCTGTGACTCAAGCAGACAAACAGGAATATGAGAAAGTTGGTTTACTTGGGAACTCCCCAATGAACGTTTTTGAGTTATAAATTCCTGGTTACTTGATTTAATAATGTTTTCTTTGCCAGAAGACACTTGGTCACACAAATAATGAAATCCATTTTCCTTATTTTCAAATAAAGATATTTTATGTCCTGAGCAGTGTGGCTGTAAATCTTTCATCACTTTTTGTTGTCCCAGTTCATAACTGTGTGCTTCTAAAACACTACACTGCTTGAAGCCAAGTATTTTTTCAGGTTCATTTTTAGCATCAGGAAGAGAAGTGTGTCTGTTTATATCAACAGGAGTATTTACAACATCAGAATGTTTTACTCCCAATAAGTGGAATGCTTCTGGAAGTTCACTCAGATTTATCACTGAAATCTTTTTCTGTGGTACAGAATTAAGTGGGATTTGATTTTCTTTTGCTAGTGTGCCAAATGTCTCCTTAGCAATTTCTTTTGTCTCTTCCCTTGATGGAGTGTTAACTGCTTTTCCTCTAGAGCTCTTGTTTGATTTTTCCTTTGTTATAACTTTTTTTCTATTAATTTGCTGCATTTGAAAGGATTCTTCATCAAAGTAAACAGGAGACTTTACTGCTTGCCCTTTTTCTTGATCATTCCCTTGAATATCTCTTTTGTGGCAAGTTTGTGAGTCTAGCTCCAAGTTTCTGAAGTTTTGAACATTTTCCTCTCTACAGCTATCTCGAGAAATAGATCTTTCTAGGCCAGGTTTCTTAAGAATTCCCTTGGAAGGAAGAATGTTTAATTTCTGAACAACTTTATCTTTTTTATTTTTGGAACCATCAAGATTTTGCCCATTATTAGTTTTCTGTGTATGCTTTTTAAATTCTTCACTTTGGTTTTTCACATTTTCATCTGATTCTGAAGACATATCTTTTCCTTTCATTCCTTTTGCTCTCCATCCTTTTTCTTCTTCACAAGAATTTAGATGAATAAATGGCAGTGAAGCTCTTCTGTCTCCCTTGTTTTCATGACCACTTTCATCAGGTGACTGTTTAGCAACTACATTTCTCATAACATCTACTTCATAAACATTTTCATCAAATGATGCTTGTTGCTTCAGAGGAGGCTGAAGATTAGAACGTATATGGAAACAAAATGAAGGGCAACTCCAAACTCGTGGCAGACCAAGAGGAATTGGTCCAGAAAAGGGAAGGCCTCCTAAACTTACATACTGATACGTACCTTCAACAGAAATGTCTGAAGGAAACCTACTAGGGTGTGAATGAGAACGCTGTATTGGTCTTCTTCGTGCTAGTGACTTACAAGTACCAGAATCTTGTTGTGACTGGTCTGTTGGTTGGTATGATAATTGTCTTTCTACAGGTCTCTTTCTTTCTCTTGGTTTACAGGCTTCAGATTTCTGTTTTAGTTGATCTGTTTGTATAATTGAAACTTTATTTTCTAAAGCTTTCACCATGTCTTTTTCTTTTGTTTTAAGTTTGCTGGATTCTAACTGATTGCCAGTGTTTCTTTCCTCAGTAGAGGAACTTTTATTATGTGATCTTCCATTTTCAATACAGGCTGAGAATACTTTCTTCTGAAGTGAGGTACCTGAAGAATCTCGTTTAATAGACCTAAGTTCTGGTGAAGTTACTTGAACATTATCTTCCATTTCATTATCTGTTTCTTCACTGTCATCAAAAGACACCTGCCACTTTGACACCAGAGTCATAGCAGCTGTTGCACCTTTTGTGACCTGTTGCAGAGCTGATACATTGTCATCTTCTGCTACAGCAAACTGAGTGAAGGAAGAATCTCTACATCGAGATCTGCTACCTGAATGGTATTGTTGGTCTTGCAGACCCTCTTCTTTAGTCTTTTGTGTTATTTGGATGTTGACTGTTGGAGTGTATTTGTTCATTTCATTCTGTGTTGTTACAACTCGAATATTATGGGCTCCATCATCTTGCTGATTGATCTCACCATAGTGTGCATGGATGCTGTCCCTCTGCAGTTCTGGTTGCTCACTGATGAATTCATGTTGCTGAATAGGACCAATCTGCAGCTTGGGGAGGTCTTTTCGTGATCGTGAGCTCCTAGAGCTAGGCCTTTCCTCTATCTTCTCTTCACTGACTGTATGAGCATCTCTTGATTTAATGTTTTGTACCTCCTTCATTTCACCATCCATTCTCTGTTAAGAAATAAATAAAAACTTATTAAAGTTTTAAGTAGTTGAATTATTTCCACATTTCAAAAGAAAGTTAATTTGCTTTTTCATTTTTTGAAATGTTAATTTTTATATTACATTCATACTTATATTGAATATTTTTACCATTTAGATAACAATATTTCTATTTATTTTTGAAAAAAAAAACTGCTGCTAACTTACTTCTATTAATGGTTTATCCCTGTTCACATTAGCTCCAATTTGTTTATCATTAATGTTGTTGTTTTCAGTTGATGATGTAGGTTGTACAATTGCCACATGACAAATGTTGTCAGGAACAACACTTTTATTGTTTGGAGAAGGAGATACAAAAACATGAACCTTTTGATTTTCTAACATATTTCTGACTCTGCTGGTACCATTATAACCATCTTGTCTGTAGTTCTCAGCATGATCTTCATAATTGATGTTGTCTACCAATACATGATCTGTTTTAACACTTCCAGGTGAGGCATTTCTATACAAAAGAAACAATAGTTTTTGGTATGCAGATATTTAACAGATGACCAGTTCAAGAGTATACTTCAAAATTGTTTTTACTTTTTTAAGACAAAACTTCATCATAAGTCCATATTAAATTGAATGTGTGTTACATATTATACAAAATATGTAAAGAAGGTTCTTTACAGAAAATGCTGTGTAACTACAATAAATATTCTGGTGTCACAACTCCTGTAACAGAAGTTCATTCTGTAACATGTTTCAGTACTGAACATTTAATTAAAAACCCAACACAGAATATTTTAGCAAATGAGATAATGTCTACAGAAAACTAATTATTAAATATTTATATTGTTCTCTGTAAAGTTCTCTTAACAGGTATTTAAACTAACTTCTGTAGAATATTTCTAAGAAAATAATGAGACCAACTTGTTACTAGAAATACCACAGAAATAAATGGATGGCCCTTTGCATGCTCATCTCTTACATGTTAAACAACTTCTACAAATATTTTTGAGGTATGATCAAAATCTCAAAATAAGAAACATTAGAAGCAATTAATAATGTCCTGTACAATAGAAATTATACACAAAACATATGACTTACTCTAACTGCATAAAAGTGTTTCAAGTTGAGAAGTTTCGTATAAATTATGCATGCCCCTTCTATGTCTGTGACTAAGCTTTTAGCTTTTTGTTTTATTGTACGCATTTCTTTAAGGTATACATAATTATTTTCTAAACTGAAAATACACTACATGGCCAAGAGTATGTGGACACCCCTTCTAATTAGTGGGTTCAGCTATTTCTGCCACACCCATTGCTAACAGGTGCATAAAATCAAGCATAGATCCATGCAATCTCCATAGACAAACAATGGCAGGAGAATGGGTCATACTGAAGAGCTCAGCGACTTTCAATGTGGAGCTGTCATAGGATGCCACCTTTCCAACAAGTCAGTTCATCAAATTTCTGCCCTGCTATAGCTGCCCCGGTCAACTGTAAGTGGAAATGTCTAGGAGCAACAATAGCTCAGCCATAAAGCAGTAGGCCACATAAGCTCACAGAATGGGACTGCTGAGTGCTGAAGCTGTGGAGGCTGTTGTAGCAGCAATGGGGGACCAAGTCCATATTAGAAGTTGGTTTTACAATGAGATGTTCAACAAGCACATATGAGCATGATAGTTGGGTGTCCTCATATGTTTGGCCATGTAGTGTATATTTCCAATAGGTGCTTATCCTATTTCATGTAATAGCTTTTCTTGTTCAATACTGCTCTCTATAGGCAAAATTTTTTCAAGTATATAAAAGCCTCGAATCTTCCACCTAACCCTTTATCAACATGGTTTACTGTGTTTTTCTATATAAATTACCATGCGACAACTCTGCAACAATAGGAGTGTGACACATCCTCCTCACGCGTTACTCCCTCTTTTCAATTCCACCCAACCATCACTTCAAGATTTGACAGAAATTAAACACCAGCAGTGAGAAAGAAGGGTAGAAGAGGTAATTACCATTAAGAAATGTATTTTCAGTGTACAAATGTAATAACCTCCTATAAAGTACCTTCCATCTAGTTACATAGTAGCTAGTCCTACACTAGAAATGTGGAGGGATCAAATAAATATTCAAAGAACATCTATGAAATGTGAACCCTTGTCAAGAAGAAAACACAAGAGATTGTACCATTTCAGTACTGGATTTACTCAGTATGGTAGTAAAGCAGAAATTGTTAGGAGCACATCAAAAAAAAATGAGATAAAAATTTGGAATGGTCCAACTCCACATCTTATTGAAATCTCCAGAATCACAGTACAAGAGAAGAAGGAATGTAGGGTCCCCAGCCAGGGATAGATGGTGTGAAAGCTGAAAAGAATATGCTTCTAGGTGTAGAATGACTAGTATGCAAGAGACAGTACAAGGTAGGTCAACTTCAGTCCAAAACTAGGTGGCACTGAACATGCATCTTCCAACCTGTGGTAGAAAGAGGATCTATACCATCTTCAGCTCTGAATTTAGTAGAAAATTCTGTACCAGTTGACAGAACAGGGCACTTGTACAAATACATAACCAACACCAGCCATATGGGAACATGAGATTACAACAACAGTTGAAAGGAATGTGCCATTGTGGCAGTTCACTTCAAACCTAAAACTAACCATAGCAGTTCCATTTTACAAAAAATTAGCTTCTTGGAGTAAACCTGAGTTTGTGTCAGATGAACTGCATACGTCCTGTGCAACATCATCTTCCAGACGGTACCACACAGAAGCTGGAGCACATGGATGACTGGCTGACTTCCTGAGGAACCATATACCTGGGGCAAATGAAGCTAGATCCATGCAACATCAGTCTCCAGGATGCACCACATGGAGATGAAGCACATGAGAAAAATTCCCATGACTGAGGAAGAATAAGAAATCATAATCAACACGTGAAGAATTATGTTGGTTGGTTCTGCTTGAATCCAAAACCATTCACTGTGAATCAATGTCCAGTTAATGGTATAATGAGGGATCCCAACCAGAGAGATGAACTGCAGTTTGGCAGATCTATTCTGTCTCTCTTATTATTCAACAGTGATTTACATGAAGAATCAATGCCACATATATCTCCAGAATACCACTGCCCTATTCTCTGCTGAATAGGAATTTAGTACAATCATGGAGTTGCCTCCATGGTCCACCACTCCAACAGCTAGGAACTGGTAAGTGGTACAGACTCCCATACTCCATTAGAAGGGGGAAAATGTGACAGTGGAGGCAGTGGAATGGGTGACCTCAAAATCCCTCTTTTGAAAAGCAAGATGCCCCTGATTTATTCAGTCAAAGAGATCATAGGAATGGGCAGCAATCCCCATTCACTTTACCATGAAAGTCCAGTCTGGAACAGGCATTTTGTTGAAGTAAAATATTGTGAGAAAAATCTATCAGCAGCCTTGTAGAACATCCCACTTCAATAGTGTGAATTATTGGCATTGGTTACACACACCAAGATTGGTTGTATCATCCTCTACTTGAAGACAGGTTTGATGTGATGTCTCATACAGCCCTTGTGATACTGCCCTGTACAACATTATACTCTCAGGCTCAAAAATTTGTGAATTTCCCCTAGTGTGAGAAAGGTGACAAATTTTCTGTAGGCATCCCATCTTCCCTATTTTATTCACCACCTCCTCCAATAAGTCTTTATAGCCTTCAGTCTGGTTTGGTTACAGTCATTAAGTAAAAAATCAGACCCCTCTTGTCTCACCCACCTGTTACATCCTCTCTTTCAGGATATGTTAATACTTCTTACATACATTCAATTCTGTATTATGTATAATCAATAGAAAGCCAAAGACTTCATCTATCAAATGACACATCATATTACATTTTTTTCTGAACAGAGAATTGTTAATTTATCTGTTAGTATAAGCTTTGTTGCCAAGAGAAACATAATTACTGGCTTGGATGAATTTGTAATGCCTCTTGTCACATAGTTAGAAATCCAGAATAACTGTGATAGTTAAGGAAACTGTCTGCTTTTTGTATGTTATTATTCTATGTTCTTTGGTGGATTATTTAATTCATTACTACCATTGGTGTATTAAAGTAGTGTTAAGTGTCATCAACATGAAAAAAAAAAAACTGGGTAAGTACTTTATTTCTTGTTTTTCATATTTATTATAAAAGTAAATGAAATGTAAAAATAGGGATCTCTTTGGGTTAACTTAGGTAAAATAATATAATAAAAATGTTTAACAAGGCACACATGTGAGCCTCTCATAGTAATGTAACTGAATAGCATAGCATGAGCTTCCCATTCCTCAAGAGATTTACAACTTATAATGGAACAAACAGTATCAGATATGGTTCAAAGGATAATAAAATGTAAGTATAAATATACAAATATTGTGACAAATTTAAAGCTATGCAGGATAAAAGAATGTAGTTTCATGTTACAATTAGAAGTCATTCTTAAAAAAATAAGTTAACTTATTTCAATACTTTTTTGGTGATCGTGAGGACACTCAAACTTACCACTCTTGTATTGAACTGAGGTAGAAAAAATAACAGTGAAAATATATTTTACTGAAAACAAGCATTTAAAATATATTTAGGTTTCAACAACTATGCAAATAGACTTTCATATTTCTGATATGAACAAAAGTATTTTTAATCTTAAAAAAATGAAATTAAATTGGCACATGGACTAGTCAAAACAAATACTTAATATATTCTTGGAAACATCTTTTTGTAGTTTATTAAAAATACTTCACTAAAAATATGTTTTTTCATAAGTGAAAGACTTATAATGTTTACTGAAAGTTTGTTAAATTTTGCAAAGATATACATACTATATTGAAAGATAGCAGTGTAAAAACTATAGAGACTTAAACAAGTACAAGTACAAATTGATCGAGCCCATATTCAGAGAATTAAGCTAATATTCCATAAATACTCTTTAATTATGAGAATTTCATAAAAGCTGGCAATGATAATAACCATTCAACTGTGTAATTCTTTTGGAAACTAGAGATAGAAACTGGTTTTCTAATTTTCTTGGCTTAACCAATACCTATGTATCTGCACGTGCTTACACCCTATAGTTTTGCTACTATAAATCAACAGTGTTTAATCTAAATGACTGAAAAATTAAAAACTGTCAACATTTACTCTTCGGTGAAACTGTAGAATAAATTTCAGACAAATAGCTCATATATAAAAATATATTTTTTCTTAAGTGTGTGCAAAAACATTTTAGTCAAAATTGAGTTTTGTTGAATAACTTTGCAGATGTGATTTATATTTAGACCAAATTTGATACCTAACTGTAAGTAGGTTGTAAAAAGCTATCAGTGTAAAAATGTGAAAAAAAATCCTCTTATATATGTTTTTCCATCAAATATAGTTTCTGTACTTTCAGTGCAAGAAAAAAAAACAGAAAGTTGGAGGTCTTATATCTTGTGTATTTCTTAATGGATTGCTTTGAAATTTTGTACATGAAGTAAGTGTCCAATAGAGCACATCTACAGAAAATATGTGATAGTCTGGGTTGCCACAATCCAAGCTATAGAAAGTGGAAAATTATTAAACTACCACTCCTATTAGTAACATTTGGTGTGACATGCAGATTGTTTTGGCTGCACAACACACTACAGTGTGTCACAATGAAGATACTACAGTAAAGTCACCAGACACTGTGTTTATAGATTTCTTACAATTTTGGATGTTGAAACATACTCAGGTAGACTATCAACCTTGTATACTACATGAAGTACACAAAATCATGCAGGGAAAAATTTGTGTTGTTTTACAATAAAATGATACTACAGTACTATTTTCAAGATGCAATATACATCAGATAGAAAATGATGACATGGACTTAACAATGCAGTGAGGATTCAAAATCGTTTTTATATAACATATTCAACTTCTATAGAAGATAATCAGTAATTGTAGTCTCATGAAAATTACCTTAACTGAAATGCAAAATACAATGTGGATTTGTACAATATCTGCAAACTTTTTTACTGCCAGTTGTACAAATAGCCTAAAAGGCAATATGCTTTCTTCATAGTAAACAGAATTTCAAACTTAAAGGCAGTACTCTAAAGGAGTACATATATGTATTCATGGCAATGACTTGAAGTTAATCAAATAGGAATATTGTCTTTATATTAGAAAACTACCACATATTAAAGTATGTGTAATCTTCTTATTATACAATTTTTATCATAACTTACTCTGGAAGAGTTGGTTTGGATATAATATCAGGAGATGTGGTGGTCGTCATGGAGCTGTCTGTATAGTTTTTCTCCCAGTCAAACGGATCACTGTTTCTCACACCTCTACGTTTCATGGATCTTTCAAAAAGTCCAGCCAGCATGGTATAATCTGGACATTGGTAGTAGTCTAGGTTCACTATGTGGTCCAAAAACTGAGAAAAATCTGATGGCAGTTGTTTTAAAAGTAACTGATGATCATATTTTTCTTTCATCACACCAACCTGAGAGAGAGTACAAGCTGAGGATGAAAGATTTTGTAATTCTTTTAAAATACTGTTATAAAAGAGAATATATATAAGCATAGTTCTATCACTTATCCCACCTTAATTACCAGTGATTCATAATTACAATACATATTGTTCAGTATTTACTACGCAGAAGTCTAGAGTGAAGTCATATACATTTATGATCTCAATGTGAATTATTCTAGTTACATTATATACCTATTATAAAGTTTTCTGACTTACCTGCTCCTTATCTTTAATTTTTCTCCAAGGTAGTTGTCCATTCACAAATTCCACTATCATATAAAATAATGACCACAAATCATCATGACGACCCATCTCCTGCCAAAGGAAAGAACTAACAGTATTAATAGAAGAAAAAAGAAAATACAACAAAAATAATTTAAAATTCGAACATCTAAAACCAAATACAGTTTTAAAGTATTTAAAAGACTCAGGTATTCTCAACCACAGGTTGTAATTTCAAATGAGTTAAAATAACACAAATACATCATCAACCCTTGTGTGTAATATTTTAACATGCAGTCATGTGTAGTGCTATTTGTTACTCTTGAAGCATGTTGGAATAGATTTGTTGAAATAAAAGTCTGAAGATTACCCATATGTTACTTAACTATATATGTAAATATCTCACATCATTAACCTGATTCAAACTGTTATTTAAAACTAGATGGAATACCCATCCTTAGGATGGGAGTTATATAAATTCATGATTAATGAAAGATTATCATAGAACATTGAAAGTTGCTTCCCTTATATGTAACTACTAAAAATACAAAAATGCCTATAAAAACTGCCAAACTCAAAATGTGAAACTTTGTGTTTGCATATATTGCTGCATGGACTCAACCAACCTTCATGCCAGATTTGGTGAAGATCCATCCACACTCTGTGAAGTAGTTATATGGATATAAAACAAACAATATTATATTTATAGAGATATTACATGAAAGAAAACGGAAAAACACAAAAGTATTATAAAAACCTTTACAAATTTCAGAAAACAAAATTTACTTATAAGAGAGAAGTAAAATGTATATAAAATAAGAAAAAAACCGTGAAGTAAAAAAAGTCTATTTATAAAATCATGGAAATGCAATATAAAAGGAAAAATCAATTTATATATGTAAATCACAAACAAATACATTTTACAAATAGAAGACTTCAATTTCTTACTTTGTTTTTATGTGCATTGATGGAAGCATATCGAACAGTTCCTCTGAAACCAGCTGCCACTCGAGGAGAACGCACCTCCCCAGATGCTGTTACGTATTGTCTAGCCAATCCAAAATCTAGCATGTATACTTTTCGACATGTCTGAGATTGATGTCCCATTGCAAAGTTAGACTGTTGAATTGAACATACTTTAAATATATGACTTACTTAAAACTACATAAAAACACAAAGAAAAAAGTAAAATTTGCTGACTTTCGAATGTTAATAAAATTTTTGACCCAAGTTATGAAAAGATTTGACAATGAAAGTTGAATTTTTAGTTCAGTGCTTGTTACTATCAAAAGTAATACAGAGAAATATCACTTATTATTAAACAATTTCTGGAATAAATATTTCACATTTCATAAATTTATAATAATAAGGGAAAATTACTACTTGAACTAATTTCAAGCAACTTATAAAGATAATTTCTTTAAATCATATTGCAGTATAAATACTAATGATCACTACATGAGATACAACATTTCAGAAACTATAGAAAATCTGTGTTTGTACATATATAAAAATGCCATTGTTGTCTAAAAACTTAAATTTTAAGAATTTTATAATTAGAAACAATAACGTCCACATTACACCCTAATTTCTACATATATAATAGCAATCCAAAATGAATCTCATAAAAAAATAGTAGTATCGATGCCAAAACACCAGAAGCACATACAGGCTTAATATCTCTGTGAAGAAATCCAAGTTCATGTATAGTTTCCATGGCTCTTAAAATCTGCATACCCAAACGAAGGGTGGTACTCAAACTGAAAGCTCCACGGGGCTGGCTCCGTCTAAGTTCTGCCAGGTTTCTTCCTTGAAGCTGCATCACTACATAGTTGAAGCGATCATTGCGTCCACAGCCAATGAATCTGCATACGTGATCTTTGCCTGTTATTTAAACCAACAATTAATTATTTGATATAACTTGAAATCTAAACAAAGATACGTCTACATTGATTCAAAATGTGCATTCCTAATAACCTTATTTACTAATATCCAAAGGGGATCAGTTCCTTCCATTCCTCAACTACAATCACCATTTGCAATAGTTTTGGTAAAATAGTTGGTAGTAATGAAGCTGGAGAGAAATAAAATTAAAATTATTAATAAATAGAAGTAGTTGTAAAATATAAATAGGTTATTTATATGAGATAATGTTTTTTCTGGCCTGTTTGTTTCATGTGTTGCCTGTCTATGCATACACTCTCTCTTAAACAAGGTTAAAACTAATTTCAATATTTGAACTATTGTAAAATTTAACCTTAATGCAAATAACTAACACACACATCCTTTGAAGTTAATTTTCTTTTGCACAATACAGTGGTACAAAATAAATAATGTTTAGACTTTTTCAACTTGATTACTCAACACTACATCTTGTTGTTATACACCTTTCTATATATGAAATCTACATTAAAATATTGGTAATTCTGATGTAAGTTTAGTATGTACAAAGATTCAGAGAAAGTAATTTATTTTTAGCCCAGCAGCACTGAAATAGCAACTTATATTTGGCCTAGCTAATTCAAAAGTAATTTTCACAAGGGAAGTGGGTCAAACACTATTTTAATCAGAACAAATAGAATACACATCAAACCTTTGAAGAATAGCCTACATGTAATGCTAGGCATTTAAGGCCCTTAAAATCCTCAGGGTCAAAAACTTCCCATTTTAGATAGTGAAATAGGTCAAGGCAAATGAATAAAATGTATAAGCAATTTGAATGCCAAAATATTCTCATGATATGGCTATTCTTTCCGAGTTAAAGCTTAATTAGTCTTCAAACACTCCAGAGTTAGGCTTCTTTTACCTACATATTTGTTTTTAAATTTTTATAGAAGCCATGTGTTTCTTTGTCTCAGGATATTGGACCTAAGCCAAAATACATCAGTATACTAGTAGAAACTTAATCTAACCTCTTACTTTAAAAGTTTTGTTCAAAACTGTCTCTTAATAATCTAAACTTCCTGGTTTACAAAGAAGTAAAATATTCTATACATTATACAGTGAACATTTCAAGCAGTTAAGGCATTTACAGTTTAACTTTCATAAAAATCACAGATTTGTTCTTCCAATATTTTTAATGAAAATATTGATTTCTTCAATTACAATAAAATATTAAATGGACATAATATTTGATGGAACTTACAAAACTCTTATCATTCTTAAAGCACTTTACTGCACATCTTTTTACATAAAGTAATTTCTGAACACTTTCTAACTGCATGTTTTTAAGATGACTGTGTATTTTCGTTTTGAGTTTTATTTATTTGCAAAATACTGGGTCACCAAGTAAACTTATTTAAAAAAAAATACATAGATAAAGAATTTCACAGTATGTAGATAAAGAGGGTGAATTGTTACAAAATGGAAAACACTTTCCATTTTGATGTGGAACTAAAGATGGTTATACAGAACTTCTTAAAAGGAGAATGGGACCAATAAGTCAATTCCTCAGCAAATGGAGGCTTGCTTAAGCAAAAAATGTAATAAATCCATGCTTTGGACAAACATAAATGCAAGGAAATAACATTAAAAAAGACAGTTATGGAAAATTTAATTTCAGAAAATCCTTAAATGGAAGGCTTAGTTAGAGAGCAATAATGTGAGTTAGATAAGCATTATTTTGGAGAAGACTAAAAATAGAACAAAGAATAGGGATCTGCAAAGTGACTGACTATTCATGCTTCTGTTGCCTAGAAACAGAAAACATTATAGTGATCTTACTTTGTGCAAGGTGTGAACATTAAATCATCCAATGAACTCCAGAGATAAAACAACAAGCACTTCTTCAATGTTAATAAATAATATAAAACTATGTATTTCTTAACAACAGTTTCATATGCTTTATCATATCACCTTATTGATATTTAAGTTATATGCTAAAATGAATGTCTTTAATAATACTTGAAACTTATATTAATATAATTATTTGACATAAGCTGAAGTCAAAATAAGTTACAAATAAGAATATATCACTTTCAATAGACCAATCATTTTATTTTCTTTATTGAACAGATATTTTGTATCAAATGATTCTTGTATAATTCTACACAAAATATTTAGTGTACTTTGATGAGTGTTCATTTATTTAACAAATTCCAGCAGTTCGGAGTCAATACAATGAAGTTACTTACATGTAACCAGGATACACTCAACTAAGAAATATCAATATGACTGGAATTATAGTACATTAATTTCTATATACACCATACAGCTTTAAATACTTTTTAAAATGTTCATGAATGAGTAATATTGTTAATATTTTACAACAGTCAGTTGAACTATGCTTTGCCTATGTTTTAGTTTCTTAATTTTAATCTGTTTCAGCTTATTAGAATTTAACCTATAATGACACTTTCAAATTTCAGAGGTGAAAACAGTTGTTTTCTTTCTATTGCTGGTGGTAAATCATTTGTAACAAGATAGAATTTGAGGCAACTAAATATAAGAAATACATATTAAAACCTCATTGCAGTTTAAATTTCATGAAGTTCAAAAAGTGCCTTATAACAGATCATATGCCTACGAAATACTGGCACGTTAGAAATTTTGTATTAATAGTAAAAAAAATTACGAACTGTGTTCCTTAAAAAAAACATATTATGTTCCCTTATTGAAACTATACAATTAATTTGGTTCATCCTTTAGCTCCTATAGTACAGGGAAAATATCTTACAAAAAATCTCTCTGTCTCATTGTACAATACAGGCAAACACAAAGCAAGAACCTAAACTCTTAGCTTACACTTGAAAAGCTGCCTTTGTGCCAAGACAAGAAGTACTACAGAAACTCTGGTTTCTTTATCTGGCAGTATCTCAACAGCCTTGAGGCTGACCTACAGCATGAACAGTTACACTGATGTGGGCTGAGAAGGGCTACATAAATACATCAAAGCTGTTTACCACACTTACAATTTTAGTAAAGTACATGTATGGATAACAGACACTAAAATATACTGATATTATAAACTACAGAGTTGGATTTTAGCCAAGTTATAATGGTTAGATGGTCATAAGAGAGAGATCAAGTGCATGTATAAAAAAATCATAAAGCAGACAGGAAATAAAAAACTTTATTTTTAGAAAATCATCAGTGAAAGTAATTAAACATTAAAAAAGATTACCAATAAACTTGTCATGAAATAACAAAATATCCCCAGAAGCTACAAGAACATGTGGTTTACTAAAATATATATGGTAATAACTTTTGCAGCTTAAGCAACTCTTATCAATCAAGGACTGTTTCTCTGCATATGTATTATTCACTTTGTAATTGAAACTAAGACATAATTTTAAAAAATTACAGTATATATGTACATAAGATAGTAAATTTATATCTTTATACACACACACACACACTTGTATATATACACACGTAATACTTAAGCAGCATTAGCTTTGACTTAAAAAATGGGGAGGCATTTCCTTTTACTTATAATTCACTTATATTGTGAAAGTTTTAAACAGTGAGCAAATTCTTTAATTAATCATCATAACAATTCCCCTTTCTGTTCATAATGCTTTCTGAAAAAAAATAACCAAAAGGTGTAAACTATTGTTACTTGCTAATTGGAGTACTACTAAAAAACTTATATGTTAATAAGTATATATTGTATGATGATAATAATGCTGCTAGTTTATCCAGTAACCATAATCAAGCTTGTTATTAATACTACAAAATCATGTGAAAAATTGATTCTATACCACCTAGGACATTACACATGTCATCAACCTCATTGCTGTTTATGATATTAAACAAGCAATAATTCTATTTCACCTTTTTATATCTCATGAACTGAGTTAGTTTATAACACTGAAACAAAATGACAGAACTGCACTTCACTTTGCATGTTTTGTGAGCTAGATACATGAAGAGCTTTTACATGGGTTATATATTAGTTTGCATAATTTATTCATACTTATATATAGATTCAAATATCAATTTATTTTTACAGTAATGTTTACTTTAAATAAGGATCAACTTTAAAAGTTGTTTCAGTATACAAACAAATCAAGGTATAATACCAAATGTTCAGGAACACTGTTAAAAAACACTAGAACTAAAATATAGAAATGTACAAAGGAAATATAATCACAATTTAAAAATAACTCTCAAGAGTTCTCTAGAATTTTACAGAAATTATGGGATTGTATCAATGATGTTCTAATAAGAACAACAGATTACTATAATATTTATTTTTCAAAGTGTAGGTATGCATCATTTTGAAAACACAGAAAGTTCAATGTGTTCTCTTTTTATTTATTTTTTGTTAAGTTTTAATGTGGGAGAGTGTATTCATGTAGAGAAAGTTATATTTAGCCTTGTTACAATGAACCCAGTGCTGAACAGACCAAGGCTATGCTAGCAGGAAACGTTGGCAGTAGGCCAAACAAATTTAATTCCAAATGGTGTCTTTAAGTTCAAGAGTGGGTTCTTTGACCAATATTATAACAACTATATCCTTACTACTGAAATAACACATTAAGTCACAGGTTGTACTGGGTTAAGTTCAACTGAATATTTTTAAACTCAAGAGATTCCATATTGCTCATTAACAGCATGAAAAATCTTTTCCTTGAAACAAAGAAAAAAAAAACAAATAAACAAAGAGTAAACTTAAATGCTTAACATCAAGTTTGAACTATTATTAATCCTAAATTGAGAATTTTATCTAAGCTGAATCAAGCAGAATATGACAAGCCCTCACATACTAAAAATTAATTTTTCTAAATAAATGGAAAAGTGAAATTGGTTCTTTAAAAGTGGAATATACAATAAAGTTAATAAATCATCAGGGAAAAGGTTAAGAAGGATTAGCCATTTAACCAGACAGAGAATCAGTCATCACAATGTTGAAAAACATCCAATACATTTGTAATGAATGTCACATCATAAATTCAATTTTAAAATGGAGAAATACACATATGTATAATAAGTGCAACTATGTTTGTCATTCAAACCCAAATTTCAGGAAGCAGCCTTATTTCAACCTTAAAGGGACAGTGACATCTCAACAATTGTATACTCTCAAAAATCACTGATCAGGATAAGATCAAGTGCCAAAACTAAGCCCACTCACGTGCACCTATTATGCATAGTTAACTAACTACTACTGTAAAATCATAACATACAGTACTGGCAACATTATCTGTGTATGTTAAGAAATGTAAGAAAACTAAATTTTGTTCCTTCCACCTGACTGTCAAATACTGTTCTTTTCATTAAATTTCTTTTTAAAATGAAACAGATTGGAATACATTTTCAACCCAACAGACTTGGAAAGTGATAATCCTACTAAGTAGAAATTAGGCAACACAGAACATTAAGTTTTGTTTCTATGCTTTGTTGCTTTTAACCAACACCCAATACTACTTCAAAATTAACAATTGCATATACATTTTGTTTTCTCTCTATACTTTTAAAATAAATATTTAAAACTGTTCTTCTAAAGAGGCATTAAACAGACATGTGAGTTAAGTTTACAAACAGCTAGCCTAAAAAGTAGGCAAAACAGCATAATGTTAAACTAACTTTACAATCAACAATCAAGTTTTTAAATTTCAATGAATCAGTGAGTTTACACTTCATTGTTTGTTAGATTTTTGTTGCTTGTCATTTTACAATTAAGTTCAATGTTGTCAACAAACCTTGCTTTATTAACATAATGAATTAATATAATACAATGTTAGTTTACTTCTAAACTGAGTAATGGGTGAGTGTGGTAAAAGGAGATTTGGTTTAAGAAAATTACTAAGATCTTATAAGAAAAATAATATTGTAAACTAATATGTCAAATATTGGTATAAAACTACCATATAAATACAGACAGACATCTTGTATGTTTTAAACATTATGGTTCTGCAAAATAAAAGTATTTCCATGTTGTTTTGTTGATGTTTTTCTGTTTTTCAGATAACTTGAAGAGATAATTTTATGCTTAATGGGTCCATTTATTTTTTCAATCTTGGATGTTTTCAGTTTTTAATCAACTAATTTATTGCAACTGTGACAATATAATTGTCATTAGCTTGTCTCCACTGTGATATCTTTAGAAGCTAGCGGCACTTTGGGATTTTTTTTTTTAAGCTCTACACAAATCAATCCTTACACTGGAGTTATGCCAGTTTTTAACAGATAGAGTTACCCAGGGTGCTGGGATAACCTCTAAAGGGCTCTGGTGACAATCAAGTATTGTATTTTTAGATGTAAAAGCATCCACTCTGAAATCCAATGATAGATACACTTAATTTCAAATTTGGTATGGCAAGTTCCATAGTATCGACCATAAAGAATCTCATGACTTTGTGACTTCATTAATTACAATAACTTCTTCACGAATATTTGCTTTTACATCTTACATTTTATAAAGCTACATTTCTGGTTCAATGCCAACTGGATGGATGAAGGTAAATCTTTTCTCATTTAAAATACCACTGCTTGAGGCAAAGTTACATTACAGCAGTTTACTTGTGGTTCAAAAAGTACTTCACTTTGAGAAGTCTTTGGTGCTTTCTGATACACTGAATATATGGACATCAATGACAGAAACAACAATCCAACAAAGATTAAAAAACACAGAAGCACATTAATCACGGTTAGCAAACTGAACCAGATGAAGAGAAACAAAAGTAAGAAATTTACAATTTACTTATAACAATATTTAACTTAGTAAACTAAGAAAAAAGCCAACAGAAACTAATGACTTCAACATTACCCGGCAGGAATAAGATACTTAAAGAAGTCCAACAAAGACTAATAACTAAAAATTACATAACAAGTAAATTAATGTGAAAACTAACAGAAACTAGTAATTAAAAGCAATTACTTAACAAGAATTAGCAACATGAAAACCAACAAATTAGTAACTAAAAATTATGTAACAAAAGACACCAACATTTAATTATTATGTCCAAAGTAGCACATCATTCATCTTGTGTGTATTTATCTAGTAAACTTCTCAGTACAAGAAAAAAACAACTAATACTCCAAAAAGAAGTTCTGTAAATGTATTAGAGCAATAAGGTTTGCTATATTTTTCTGTACAATTTTCTGAGAAAGTAATTTACTTCCATGAAAATTTATTGAAATAATGAAAATTTTATTAACTCCATAAACACATATGTAGTAATTTAGGTAGAGTTACAAGCACAATAATCTTTAGTTTTACAGCCAATACTGTGAAATAGTCATAGTTAATACTCAGATATTTTAAAGATGATTTTAAATGACAATTTTTATAGCCACCATTTTGTTTTATCACAATCCATACATTAATTACTACTGTACTTAATAATATATACTCTAGATTTTCCAGTTAAGTTGTTTTTGTGCAATGCAGTAACTTTTGGCAATGCAGGACAAAAGCAGCTTGATTCTTGCATTTAAAATAAAGAATCAGAGATGTCATCAACGAGTATTATATAAATGTTCTGAGATGTTATCAACGAGTATTATATAAATGTTCTGAGAAGAGTAATTTGCTTTCCTTGATAATTTATAGAGAATAATTTATAGCTCCTGTAGTATTTATTAAAATGGAGCACTGCAATATGAAGGCCATTAGACTAGTAACTACAAACTTACTTAACAAGAATAAGGAAGATGAAGAACTTATGAGATCTATTAACTTAATTCATACCAGAAAGAACTGGCAATATGAGAAAACTGAAACAAAATTAATAACCTAAACAACATTAATAAAAATTAGACAAAAATAATAAGTTACATCTTTGGAAAGATTACAGACAATTCATCAAACATTCTAATTAAACAACAGTTATTGAAGCTAAAAGTTTGTGAATAATCACCTAATTATAACTAATTTAATAACTACATATAACTATTTGTCATATGCCCTTATTACCATATCATTATATGGTAACCTGCATATTAATTCTTATTTTTAAAGCAACATAAATGTTTTCAGAAACAGAATGCATGTATCTAAAATTAATTTATACTTTACTAATTATACACTCAGTTCTATTGGAGAATATTAGTTACTTTATCTCCCTAAATATTCCATTTCAGGAAATATTTAGTAAATTAATTAGAAAGAATTAGCAATATGAGAAACTAACAAACATTTTCTATTTTTCCACATTTTCATACTAGAGTTGAAACTAAAAATATTAATTTATAATAGTTGTAAAAATAAATAATTCTCTAATGTTTTCACAAGCATTATTATTACATTATTGGATATTTAATTACTTTAAAGGAGCTATTAACTTGGTATTAAGCATAAACAAAACAATAAATATATTTTTATTTAGGCTGAGGAAAGTATATAAGCACTAAGTCTGAAATGCCTGGGCTTCAAGTTGAGTTTGCATGTGAAACTAAGTCTTAGAAGCACAGAAGGAAGACAACCTATAATGTTTAAAAATGCACATATTATTGTCCAAAGAAGTGCTTATTTTTCTCTTGTGATTCTATAAAATAACTATTTGCTTTGTAGAATCTTTAGTTCAGCACTTGGTAGTGGCATCACGAATATAAATCTTTCAATACAACTATCATCTTAGATTTTACTTAATTACTATGTATTTACATGTTCCAATTAAACTAATATTGTTCTTCAATATTTATAATCCAGTTTCTAGTTGAAATATCACTAATACCAATCCTCTAGTACACACAGTGAACACTTTGAAAATATTTAATATATCACTCGACACCTTAGTTTTCCTCTTGAATTTACCTTGGAGTTTTTTCAGTACAGCCACCTCCATTTTTAACACCTGTTTTGCTTGCTTTGCTGACTCTAGTTTTAGTGCTACTAATTCTTTATTAACCAGATCAAGACCTTCATAGATCTCTCCAAAACCACCTCCTCCAATCTTCTTCACCTTGAAAACAAATGAAGAATAGTATGAGTACAATAACACTACACATCCAATACTTACTTAAAAAATTGATTATTTTGCATTAGCTTTAATGGTTATCAACAGATTCTTCTTAGTTTAATGTTAATTCTCTTGAAACAGTTGAGTATACTATAAATGTAAAATGACTTTTAGATGTACTACACTCACTACACCTGAACAACATTGATATTGTGATGTGTCTTTGAGCTTAAAAATTTCAAGATGGTGTTCAAGCTCAAACCTGAACAACCTCAGTATAGCTCTATGACTATAAATGAAATGTAATATTTAACAAATAAAATAGTTCAGTTACATTAATCATAAAAAAGAATAACACCTATGAATATGGCATTTAAGTGCATTGTCCTGTGACCTCAGTACATAAACTCTGACCACAATATTATATGTATCAACCAGGAAAGTTAGAATTTTAAAAGCAATAATTACTGATACAAATGCATTTCTCAGTTACCTTTGTTAGTCTTGTTAAAATGTAACATGTAAAAGCTAGTAGATATAAATTAAAATATAATGAAACACTGCCTTGTATGTTGAAGCTCAAAATGAAGAGCAAAAATATAAGATAGCCTATTATACTTTTAATAGGTACACACTCTGACAAACAGTTTAATAGCAAAGACCAACATTTACGTACCACTTTCCATCTTTCTTTTACTACATGACCTGGTTGTAGCAAGTCTTCACTCGTCATAGTGATGGGACTGCTTGAGCAGTTCTCATCCTTCTCATCTTCATCATAAGCAGAGCCATCATCATAACAAATGTATCTAAGAACAAATAGCAATTCATTAGGCTTTACTCTGCTGAAAACATGATTGCCCTCTGAATACATATCATTACTCATCCTTGAAGTAAGCACAAGACACAGTTGTGTAACACACAGCTTAGAATTAATATTTTCATAAGTTAATCTTCTTCAGAAATACAGTTAATATTTCTTCCACTTGGAAGATTAGACTAGAAACAAAACCATTTCTTCTTTTCCTTTCAAACTTTTTATCTTGACTTGGTAAGACAATTATTTTTATTTAAAATACAAAAAAGATGCTTAATATTACATGTATGCCAACAAACCTTTTAAAAACATGTTTATATAATGTCCATAATCCCTCATGAAAATGCTTAATACTATGTTCACAAATCTGACCACATTGCTGTTTGTGTTACTGTCCATGAAGAAACTGGTTATTGTTTGTTTAAATATTTTAAAACAGTAGGTTAATGTGTAACAATGTTCAAAACATTCATAAAATTTTGTCTTCCAGTTTCCAGAAAAAAAAAAAAAAACTTCTGACTAATACAGAAGTGTATTACAATACAATTGTAATACAATCCAAACACAGAATTTTCAGTTCTCATATAGTTCATCATCATTGTTATTGCAATAGCTTTAACTTCTACACAGTATCCAGGGTTTTAACATTCAACAAATAAATATGGTTGTAAGGGTTGGCAAGATAATCCATCTGCATTACTGTGTTGCTTCATTGAACAACGTTATATAATGAAGTTGTACTCTTATAACATTTTTTGTCCAAAATGTAATCATGCCTTCTGAATTTTTAAAATTAATTAGCCATTTCAATGATACATGTTCTACACAAATAGTAAACTCCCAATAAGCAGTGACAAAATGGTTGACAAACATCACAACACAGAATGCACTCAGCATATGGCTTTGAACATGATCATGTACTCCATACCATCTAGTAATTAACACAATCATAACAATTCCACTACCATTGACATTTGTACCTATGATGAATGGACAGTCTTCAAGAGGATAAGCTAGTACTGATACTACAACCAAGGTGAAATTCAAGGGTTGGAATATCCAGACAATGCATACTCCAACCTTAGTTAATGTAAACAGTGCTGAAACTATTTTGAAGAAATTAGCCACATACTATCAATGAAAAATTTGACAGGTACAGATTTATCATTTATTATATGGTAAAGATCAGTTATTAATTACTGCAATATTTGCATGATCAGTGAATGATGCACGTGTATCAACTTTGTGACTGAGAAAATGCACTTCAAATTACTAGTGTGTACTTTCTAGGTTTCAATTTCATGTCTGCATCCTTGATATGCTAGAATGGCACTCTTATGTTTTAAGCTATAATTTGACACTTGTGACTAAAGACAAGAATGTTACATACACATATGAGACATTTTCACACTGCAGTGTAACCTCCATAAACCTTTTGGAAATGTAAAGTACATTAAGCATTCCAAATGATAAGATTTTGTACAGTTATTCAAAAATATAGAAGGAGATTTTGGATATACTTTTACCATTCAGTTCAAATTTGCCAGAAACCAAAAGATAATCTAGTGTACTGAACCAACAGACACTTTCACTGTGCATGGTAAAGTAGAATCTTTGTTACTTGAAACTGTATTCACCCATCTGAAGTTCACATCAAACCTTTACATTCTTCCTCTCTTTCTGACCATTACCACTGGAGACAACACATACACTCTTTGAAGGTTGTACAGTCTTGTCCTGAAATATTAGTTTAGTTTCAACAACTAGTTTGGTTGTTTTATTGAATGCACATCAGTTATGTGATGATGTGCAAGTTTTGTCTGACTCAATTAACCATCATATTGTGCAAAGACATCAGAAACATCCCTTAATAAATTACTGTTTTAGGTTCAAAATGTTTGCATAGTTCTCAACTAGAAATTCCATATGCTTTAGAAGTTGAGCATTCATTCTTGGACATGGTACAGAAACTGCAACACCAGCTACTTAGTTTTTGTCACTTCTGCTTCTATTACAATACCAATAACAATTCCAAATGAAAGTTGAATAGTCAAATTCCTATAGTTGTAGGTTTGTAATGGTACAACATCCATGTTCAGACAGATTACTGATCAAACAAGTGCAGCCTACTTTCCAGAGAGAAAAAAATTATCTGAACTAGCCACCATGACA
The DNA here is from genome assembly GCF_004210375.1 of Tachypleus tridentatus. Classification (NCBI taxonomy): domain Eukaryota; kingdom Metazoa; phylum Arthropoda; class Merostomata; order Xiphosura; family Limulidae; genus Tachypleus; species Tachypleus tridentatus. Next base: position 86,976,462 of record NC_134832.1, on the reverse strand, counting down.
ATGAGTAGAAGCTGACTGTTGCACTCATTCAAGATAGCAGATGGACCTAATCCAAGCTCCATTAGCTTAAGAGGAAGTAGCTGCAATTATAGCTTGTGGTTTGATGTGACAATTGAAAATGGCTCCAAGAAAGATCAAATGTCCCTCACACTCAAATGGTGCATCATGGTATTATTCTGCTCTTCAAAACTGCACATAAATAATGTCACAAAAATAATTAATTAATCAAAAATTAGTGTTTTCAATTATTACTTTTTGATTATTCTAGTTATTGAAGTAACTGAAATGTTGTTATATTTGCTTGCTGTTAAACACAAAATTACACAATAGACTATCTAAGCTCTGCCTACCACAGGTATTGAAACCCAGTTTTAACATTATAAGTTTTTCAATCCACTCATGCAAGTATAATTGATATATTTGCACTTTTTTATAAATCCCATGAAAACAATCAATTTGTGAAAAGTGATTAATGAGCTTGATGATTTATTGATTAACAAACTTCACTAATTACCTACCTTTACTTAAAACTGTTTTCATTTAAAAAGAAAATTTTACACCCTTTGCATTTATTCCAAATATATACAAACATACACACACATTCATGTTCATATATACACATATATTTATATTTTTAACTGGCTCATATTTTAAATTGTTATTTAGATTAGAAGTTAATATCCTTACTTAAACACAATAGTGTACAGTAAAGTACAAAAGTTTATTATTCCTACACAGCACTCCAATAAAACTGTCAATAGAGAGTAAGTTTATTATTTAAATATAACACTCCAAGACATTGCATGTGTTACTTTAATTTTTAATTTTTTCACACAGCACTAACAGTGTACATGCTAATCTACAGTAACCTTCTTTTTGCTCTCTAGTGTTCAAACATAGGGAATCATAACCTTGTTACATGACCTTTTGAGAAGTGTAACAGATACAGAGGGAAACCAAGTTCATACCAGTGTGTCATCAGTTTTTAAAAAACAAGATCTAATTGTTATAACACCAATACACTGAAAGCTTAAACTCATGATACCCAGAAAAATACTTGAAAAAAAAAAAAAAAAACAGCCAGCATAAACAGTTTTGCCCCTTGGGAAAGATTAAGCATTTCAAAATAGACACTACCACAAAAGGGTTTCAGACAGTAAATCATCTGGTGTAAAAATTTACTTAGAATATGTTTCAACTTTTCCACCACTCTTAACAAGGAACACTGCCAACAAAGTATTTTTAAAACACACACCTTTTGTGATTTGTATATTCAATATATTTCACAGAGGTTTTCTTAATTGTTTTAATTAGTCTAGAAAATAAAAAATTATTTCAGTCTCAAACAAAGATACTGATGGAAGTGAATATAAAGAGGAATGAAATGTGCCATAAACCTTTAATGAAACAGATTAACCTGATAGCTACAGGGATTAGCTCAATGAAAGAAAGTAAAGCAAAATGCAGCCAGGAAAACAGCAAAATGAGAAATACAGACAACATATATATTATGTATATTAATGCATGTGTGCTGGAAATAAAAAAATAATGCAACAAGAAGTACACACACAAGCACACAGGTTTAATAAACACTCTATCATAAATACTTTTTCTTCCAAAGTAACAGAGTACATTAGTACAAAGGAATGTTTTCTTATTCAGTAAAAAAAAAAAAATGAATACAGTAAAAACATTATTGAAGTGAACATAAGAATACTTGCATTAATAACCTTGTACAATGACTGTCTGCATTACTGCACATTAGATGAAAAACATTGTACAGCTTTAACAATGCAACAAAACCTTATGGAATAAATTAATTATTCTTTTTATGTGTATAATTTTTATCCATCACTTCCAAATAGCATGCACATTGAAATCTGTACTTCTATAGCAAAAACAAAACAAAGCTTATTCAATTAAAAGTCAATGATTTTCAACAAAATTAATGCCAAAATAAATAAATTTGTTGCATGTAGCATACAGGTATAATCACAAATGGATTCAAGCTGGGTGTGGTTTTAACATGCTTCATTTAAAACTAGGCCTATGTGGACTGATAAGTATTAACACTCCTACGAAAAGACGTTTCTAGTCCTGATTTCTCCAAGCCCGTTCCCCTGGCTGTGGTTTTGCTAGATAGTAGATAGGGACAGTGGGAATCTCGTTAATCCATTCATTAATGGATTTAAATGGCAATTTCATTTAAATACAAAATTATTATCCTAATATTAATAACCTTTCAAGTTGCTCTGGGGCCTATTAGGCCCCACTTTTCGTAGGAGTGTTAATAATAAAGTAACTGTACTGCTTGTAACTGAAAAAATTACTTATTTTTTGTCTAATGAAACAGGCAGTTCACAAAAATGTTCTAATAAGCTGATAAACATTTGTGATAAATCTTAACAAAAGAAAAAAATAAATGCATGAAATGAACTTCAAGCATTAAAAAACTGTTACAATATGCACATGTTTATACTATTACATGTATCATTATCATGTTTGTATTGTTCTTTTTTTGTTCTTCCATAAATATTCAATTAAAGATTAATCAGTTTGGGTAAAACATTCTTTCAAGTCTAAATTAAGATCTGGTTTTTATAAATCAAGGTTTCTGTTATTCCTGTATTCAACAGCACACCATGTTCAATATTTTTAGTATCTCTATTTATGATTTCTTCCTGTTAAATATACAACAGAGTAGTTTTTTTTATGATTCACTTTTAAGATAAAGCCTTTCACTTCGGATAAGAACAGAAACCAACTTATTCATTATTTTGCCTAGGGTGCATTTTAAATATTAGTTTCTTCCAGTGCTAAACCTTGTTGAAAATTACTAAACAGCAAAAAAAAAGTATTTCTTATTTACAAGTTGTTAATACAGGTGGCAACTCTTAACTAACATATCACATTTAGGAACTTTTTCCAACACAAGAAGAATATCTAAATTAAGTTTTAATATTATAATTATTTTTTATTATTGACATTATCTTTCTTTCATTTACATTTTGAACAGCTGGTTTTTAAACCTGTTTATGAGATGATTGGTATAATTCCAATTTGAAATCTTTTCACTATTTCATCAAACAAAAATAAGTTTTTAGGTGTCTTTCCTTTTCTCTATATATATTTTACCCACTAAAATTTGTCCTAAACATACAATTTACTTGTTAATGTACTCCTTATAATAGTTTCAATCAAAGTTCTCAAAACTTCCTTCAAGAAATTAGTTTAAATGACATGCAACTGCCTTCCATATATTTTTATTTCATGACTGTCTTCCAACTGATAGTCTTTGAAAGTACAGAGAGCCTTGTTCAATAACTATAAAAGTAGTTTTGATTAACTGATGAAAAAGAGTGTGTATTCTTCTTGAATATCATTTAATTATAATCTATACAACTTAAACTAGAAATGAAAAAAATGGAATATTCACAAACAGATCTTTTAAACTAGTGAATATAAGAATAAAAGTCATGATATATAATACCAAACAAATAATTAACTTCAAGAACAAGAAAAAAATAAATGATACAAAAATGAAGTGAAACTAACAGTGCAGAATGACAAATGAAGCAGAGCTGAGTAAACACAACTTTCAACAAAATGGATTTTGTGCCCCTTCTGCAAATATTTAGAGATCACACACATACACATTACATTCACACAGTTTATCAAACTGACTGTGAAATGAGAGATCTACAACTGTTCTCAGGTGCTTACACAAGGATTTTGGGCAATTTACCAAGCACATTCAAGGCCTCATTGTATTTTTCTTCATGGAGAGCCATGTGGACCAATTAATGTCAATGAGATTATTTTATAAATAAAAATAATGCTAAAACTGAGTAATTTATGTTTATACAGTCAAGAAATATTTGGTGTTAAAAGCCTAAACTAGACAGTTCTCTGTTTATTGATATTCTTTAACACAATTTAAATTGTTTTAACCTTCGCTACAGCGATACACATAAGCTTATAAAACATCTCCTCCATGTTTCATGATAAAATAAAATCTGCAAAAAAAATCATGTTTTATAACATGTGACTCATGAGTTTTATATACATATATAGCAGCCATCAAACATTCAACATTTGAAATTATTATAAGATGCTTTAATGCATCTACACAGCATTTTATGTCGCAATATAATAGGACAAGTGCATCACAAGGTATATATAACAGAGAATATTTAACTGAATAAATTATTTTTCCTCTGTTTTGATTGCCACTGTAAAACAAACAACTTTCATCTTGTTTGTTTGAAGCTTTTTTTATACTATAATTACAACAACATTCCTAAATGTTTCTCTTTCCTTTTTTTAAAATATATGAAGCAAATAAACCTTTCTGGAATTTAGCCAACAACAAAAAAATAGGTTAGCACTGTGGGTTAATTGTCTAATTTAATTTTTGTTTTAATTAAAAGAAAGGAGGATTTTGTATTATAACACTTACAATGTCATAGTAACACATTAAGTACTAGATACCCAAGTCAATCATAAAACCTAACTCTGTGGGTTTATATTTATACAAAACAGAAATTCCTGAATAATGACTAAAGTGCTGCATATAAGATTTAATTTAGCTTTCTTTAACTTAACTATTAGTATGTATACATGCAAGTGCTATGGGATGATAATTACACTATAAAAAGTTATAATTAAATTCTCTCAAATCCAACTTCTTTAAATATGTGCTATATGAAAGTCTCCAGCAATCAAACCAATATAAATTCAAATATTTTACAAAAGTTTTATATTTGTTATGAAGAACTAAAAAATTTGCGCTTTCCTGTATGCTATATATGTATTATAGAGTATTTAAACAGTGATTTACAGAATGACAAATTGACATAGTTGTCTTTTCCTTTATCAGATAATAAGGTTTAACCACCTGGCAGACATCAACAGGCCAGTACAATAGCTTCAATCAGAAAGGTTCAAAGTAAAATGTTAATTTAAAGTCTGTGAATTTTAACAAATTTATAAAACTGTTGAACTTGTTTAAGCCCCACATCTCTCTTGGTGAATATGTAAGAAAATGTGGCATTAAAAATGCCATTTCTAGTGAATTTGCAATGAGATAATGAATAGTGATATGGTCTGGCAATGGACAAATGTTATTTCTTAGGTTAGAATCTCCTAACAGAATCTCAGTTTTGGGTTTTATACAGGGTGTTTGGAAAGTCACTGTGCACTTATATATTTATTAACATACAAAACTGCACAGTGACTTTCCAAACACCCTGTACAACTTCCATCATTGTTGTTATGCGACACTAATGTCATTGCTTATATAGAATTAATAAATTATAAGTTATTGTATAAGAGCTACTTACAATATGTATTTACGTACAGTAAGTCTTTATAATTTGTTCCAGTTGGATGCTCATAAACCATTTAAGATAAATTATATTTACAATATTTATAGGTTCCAGTTATCTTAAATATTTTCTTAATACTTATTTCATACAAAAAGAATCCAATTTATTAAACCTAAACCTACTGACCAAAATATGTTTTGTGTATATATATACACACACACACACACACATATGTACCCATCACACATGAGCAAATATCCTTGAATAGTTGAAGAGTACTCCAAACAAAGTTTATTTTTCAAACACATTTCACCTATACATCATTACCCTCAATTCCCTAACAAGCTAGTTCTTTCTCCAAAAAGACCTAAAATCTGACTAAACCAGGTCAGCTCCAGGTATACAGTACTATTGCTGGAGATGAAAATACACTGTATTATAGGTACAGTTTGGCAATCCTATGCTGACAGAAAGGTGTCAGGTGGAAAGAAAAATTAATTGAGGCCAAGAAACTAAGTGATAAAAGAAAGACTGGAAAAGTGGGTCATACTATGATATATCCGTATATCAAACAAATATGCATTCAAATTAACTAGCAAGCAATGTTTTAAACAACTTCTATGGAAATTGGTGAAAATCTTATATACAATGTATTATTCAGTTTATAACAGTTAAATGATGTACTACAAAGGTACAAATAACTAAAATGTTTTTATTTATTAAGTTATCAAGTTTCAGAAATGATTATTTAATAATTCATATCTTTTGAATGTGCCTTCACAATTCATTTTAGTTAATTAATGAATTTCACAACCATGTTGTTTATTATATAAATGTACTATTTTACACAGTTCAATAAACACATTATGACTATTTCCAAATTGACATTAAAAATAAAAATAAAATTTCGTCAATATAATTTCTGTCCATCAACCTCAGAGTTAACTTGTTTGTGATGCACACTATAAATTATGATTTGGTCAGTAAATTATTCAAGCTATGATTCAATGTGGAATAGAAATATGTATTATGTAACCAGTTATTTTGAAAAACTACTAACAACAATGCTATACCATAAATTTCGAAATAAAATGTAGAATTTTTACCCATAACGACTTATCCCGAAGTCTTATGATTAACTTTTGTAACTGCAGTTTGACCTGGCCTGGCATGGCCTAGCGCGTAAGGCGTGCGACTCGTAATCCGAGGGTCGCGGGTTCGCGCCCGCGTCGCGCTAAACATGCTCGCCCTCCCAGCCGTGGGGGCGTATAATGTGACGGTCAATCCCACTATTCGTTGGTAAAAGAGAAGCCTAAGAGTTGGCGGTGAGTGGTGATGACTAGCTGCCTTCCCTCTAGTCTTACACTGCTAAATTAGGGACAGCTAGCACAGATAGCCCTCGAGTAGCTTTGTGCGAAATTCAAAACAAACAAAGCAGTTTGACCAGCGTTATATAGTCAGGGCTTTGCCTCTAAGTGTAACTTGTAAAGTAATTTATGCTTAAAGTAAACTATAAAATGTCAATGAATGACAGACTTTGTCTATAAGAGAACGGTAAAAACTAAATTATTATAATGTTTATTAAAATAAACTTATAAGCAGATTAATAATAACAACTACAGTTTAAACTCACAACCTCATAAGCCTGGCAAGGCCATGGAGCTCGGATTACGGGTTTAATCCCTGTCAAACCAAACATGTTCGCCCTTTCAGCTTTGGGGCGTTGATAAAAGAGCAGCCCAAGAGTTGGCGGTGGGTGGTGATGACTAGCTGCCTTCCATCTAGTCTTACACTGCTTAATTAGGGACGGCTAGCACAGATAGCCCTCGTGTAGCTTTGCGCGAAATTCAAAAACAAACATATTCTCATAAAACGTTGTTCTACGCATTTTGTCCGTTTCACATATTCTCATAAAAAACGTTGTTCTACGCATTTTGTCCAGATAGCCCTCGAGTAGCTTTGTGCGAAATTCCAAAACAAACAAACAAACAAACAAACCGTTTCATAATATTAAAAATAAAACTTAAGACCCGAGATACAACTTCACGCACACATGACAATACTGTAAGTGCGCCATCTATGGACTGATTTTTATCTGTAAAATATTTTAGCTGAAGTCAAGAGGACATTAAAAAAGAGTGTGCTAAAAAGGTTGTTTTATTTTTAATATTATTCTAAAGCTACACAATGGTTATCTCCACTAGTTGTTACTGATTTATAATTGATAAACTAGAGGCCCATGTTTTAAGCTTTTCTAACCGAATTGTGGAATTTGATAACGCTGCCACAGCTTAAGCGTGGAGCAATATTTTTTTAACGGCAACAGGATGCGCTAATCATGGTTTGTTTGTTTTTTATTTTTGCGCAAAGCTACACGAGGGATATCTTCGCTAGCCTTCCCTAATTTGGCAGTCTAAAACTAGAGGGAAAGCAGCTAGTCATCACCACCCACCGCCAACTCTTGGGCTACTCTTTTACTAAAGAATAGTGGAACTTACCGTAACATTTTATGCCTCCATTGCTGAAAGGGTGATCATGTTTGGTGCGACCGGAATTCGAACCCGCGACCCTCGGATTAATAAGATTTACAATTTCTATGCACAGTATAGCTCTTTGTCATTTTTAAACATATCTTTCAGGTTACTAGTTAAACACAAAGCTACACAATGGGATCATCGCGAGTGTCGAAACCTTCTTTTAGTATATAAGACCGCAGACTCGCCGCTGAGCCACTGTGAGCATCTTATATTGAAATATTTAAAATAAAGATATATATATGCAGTAAATATCCTTGCCTTGAAAAACATCATCTTGAGTTATTGATTTTCACTCTTCTCATAACAAGTTTGTTTTGGAATTTCGCACAAAGCTACTCGAGGGCTATCTGTGCTAGCCGTCCCTAATTTAGCAGTGTAAGACTAGAGGGAAGGCAGCTAGTCATCACCACCCACCGCCAACTCTTGGGCTACTCTTTTACCAATGAATAGTGGGATTGACCATCACATTATAACGCCCCCACGGCTGGGAGGGCGAGCATGTTTGGCGCGACTCGGGTGCGAACCCGCGACCCTCAGATTACGAAGTGCACGCCTTAACGCGCTAGGCCATGCCGGGCCCTCATAACAAATATAGATATATTTCAAAATTCATGTTATTATTAAAGCAGAATAGTTTAAAAGAGACTAGTTTTATCTCTTCATTAGGAGTGTAGCACTTTCGTCAGTTTGTTTTGTTTGTAATTAAGCACAAAGCTACATCACGGATTATCTATGCTCTTTTCACCACCATTATCGAAACCCCCTTTTTTAGCGTGTAAGTCCGCAGGCATGTTGCTGAGTCATAAGGGGGCAACATTTAGACTTACAAAGTTAGTATTACAAATGTGTTTTTTTAAACACCAAAGCCCCCTCTCCAGTACAGCGGTAAGTCTACGGATTTATAATGCTAAAATCAGGGATTTGATTTCCCTCAGTGGGCTCAGCAGATAGCCGAATGTGGCTTTGCTATAAGAAACACCACACACACATTTAAACACCAAAAGATAATTTTTAAGCTTAAAAAAAATTGGACTACCCGTCTCCTGAACCGAAGTTATGTAAATTCATGATTAATTAAAGGTTTTATAAGACATAAAAAATTGTCTCCCTTATATATAATTGTAAATAACGCAAAAATGCCCATAAAACTGCAAAACACAAAATGTGAAAACGCAAATTTGCTTGTAACTCCGCACTAACCCAACAAACATTCAAGTCAAATCTGGTGAAGATTCATCAACAGGGAGCAAAGTAATGGTAAAAAACTCAAAAATAGCAAAACGCAAACATGAATTTTTGTTTGTATCTCACCTGTGATCCAATGAATCTCTATACCAATTTTGGTAAAGATTAATCCATACCATGCAATGTAGTTACATGGACATGCAACATGCAGTACTATTATTAGAGATACTTACAGTTTCATGTTTGTAAATCTTTCGATGAAGCGTTAAAGAAAACTTTCTGGATGATTTTCTTTACTTTATCTTCAGTACCTTAGAACTTTTTCCCTCACTCTTCAGAGTACTGTTTCAGCAACGATCAATTGTTAAAAAAACCACAATTAACTTTGAAGAAAGTTAGTGCAATGTATTGATTTCTTTCACAAACAGAGAAGGCGAATTATAAGTTAGATGATTTGAGTAAAAGTTCAGTTTGTTTCGTTGACGCAAAGATATATTGTATGAAACTGAAAATCAAAAGGAAATCACGATGATAAATTTCTCATTTCATTTAGTTTTGTTATACGTACAACATTTGGTTTTTTAGGTAGTCATCTTGCATCTTATTCATAGATGAACATGAAATGAGGAGCCAGTATTTATGAAGTTTCAAAGCACAGTCATTACGTCACTAACACATTTCCCGCCTTCTGGGCAATCCACCAGACAAATCTGGGAACATGTACTGTTTATAGAAAGAGAATATAGTTTAAACCCTCTTTAACAGCGCTCGCTATACCGCTTTTCACTAGCGACGAGCGAATTTTACGACAAACCGAACCACGTGGTTTCTTTGCCCACGAAGATGTTGTTTAGATGACGAATGGGCCTCTCATCAGTCAAAGCAAAAACATAAGGTTTCCAGATTTTTGTAAGAAACTTCGACAGTAAACTGGTTTATGTAAGATAGAATATATGAGGTCATAAATGCGTTTTTGTGTTGTCTTTTTTTCAAACTATTCTCAGTATAAGCTCGTTCTTCCCGGTAAGTTAAAGGAAAATAGAGAGAGTGACGCAATTAACGGCTAAGTGTTTTGCAACTGTCGATACGTTAAACATTCTTGACATCAGTTCATGGAATGTTATTGGCATATATTCATAAGGGAATGACTGTTCTAAGGAAAAAGATTAAAATGGTTTTCTGCATGTTATGTAACAAAAGTATGATACTACCTACATCAGTATAACTTATTGCATACCTACCTAATCAGGCAGTTTAAAAGATAACATTTTAATGAAACCATCGCAACACGCCGCACTAATCTCGAACAATGATTCAGCACTGTTCAAATAATATATCCATACGTAATAATTTATTTATTTACTGTCAGTAAAATGAACAGCACTTCCACATTAAAACGTTAGATCTCACCACTATCATTCATATATTATTGCAGGATTTTTCATTTTTAATGCCTTTATAATGTAATTAGCATTTCCTGAGTATTTAATGATAAAAAGAAACATATATCTCTTATAACTAAAACTAACGTGCTATACTCGTCTGATTTTTTTTTCTTCTTAACCTGTAAATTTTAAGGGTTTTTCGAGGAAATTGTTTTGCACACGCACACATGCATAATATATATATATATGGGTTTATGTCATTAAACTTTGGTTTTACACAATAGAAACAAATTTTGATAATTTGGAATATCAGATACTTAATATGTTTGAAATAAGAACGCGGGGTTTTAAAACAAATTTTAGACGATCCTCGTAGTTCTGTTTGTTTGGTGACACTCATCTTGTCAGTTGTGTCCTGCTTTCTCTAGTTTATTCTAGCTGGCTAAGTGACAGAAACTTCTCACCTTTATAAAGATTCACTTTAACAAGCCTTTTGAAAGTTAAGCTCCACGGATTCCTATACACAGCTTAAAGTGATGTGCCCTAAATATTTAGTTTTTACTTCACAAACTCCTCTCCTAAATTGCTTAAACTTATTACACTAAAGAGGATATCGAATTCCTCTTTTTTTTCTGTACTTTCGAATATTCCGTGAATCTGTTCGTTTTATGATTCTGTTTTGTCAGCAGCTGTTGTGTTTTCTTATAGCAAAGCCACATCAAGCTATCTGCTGAGTCCACCGACGGGAACCGAACCCCTGATTTTAGTGTTGTAAATCTGTAGGCTTGCCACCGTTGTACTAGCAGGGGACTAGCAGCTGTTAAGATACAGCTCTTCAAAATACATAAGGCACACTCATTCAGAAGCTGTATACACACGTCAATAAATTTTTGATATAATATTTTAAATGACTATAGTCTTAACCAAATAAAAAAAATAAATCACTATATATTTATGTACACCTTTCATTATGAAAACACAAATTTGAAGTACCTAAATATACTCGATCACATAAGCGAGTAGTTGGATTAACTGGTAGTTTTAAAACGAACAGATAGTCCGTGATTTTAGATCATTTGGTTTATGTGTGTTGTTAAACCTAATTAATTAGCTATATATGAGCTCAACAAGTCACGCGGTAATGATAGCATGTTACTCGATTTGACGGAATATCGAGTTTGACTATTTGTTTCTCTGAAGTCAAACACAAAGTTACCCGAGAGCTATCTGCGCTAGCCGTCCCTAACTTTGCAGTGTGAAAATAGAGGGAAGGTACCTAGTCATCACCACCCACCGCCAACTCTTGGGCTACTCTTTTACCAACAAATAGTGCGATTGACTGTTATATTATAACGCCTCCACGGCTGAAAGGGCAAGTATGTTTGATGTGTCGAGAATTCGAACCCGGCACCCTCAGATTACGAGTCGAGTGTCTTAACCCACCCGGCCGATAAATTAAGAAAAGACAGTAAATTTTAATACAACCTACCTAAGTTTGTTGACAAAGTCGTGCATCCATTAATATGAATAATAAATTAAGACTAAGAGGGATAATTTTGCATAGTTTTAGTGAAAGCACATTAATCACTTTATTTATTTCTCATAAAATACATTTGTCGTTCAAAACGTTGGTTAGTGTTTGTGGGATTAATTTTAATTTGATGAAGAACTTTATTTTTATTGCCCTGGTGGGAAAGAGGAATATTGGTGGGCTGATAATGGTTTTATTTGACATGGATTTTGCGCAAAACTATTCGAGGGCTGTCTGCACTAGCCGTTCTTAATTTGACAGTGATAGACTAAAAAGGATACAACCACTCAACACCACTCACCGCCAACCCTGTGGGCCCGGCATGGCCAAGCGTGTTAAGGCGTGCGACTTGTAATCTGAGGGTCGCGGGTTCGCATCCCGGTCGCGCCAAACATGCTCGCCCTTTCAGCCGTGGGGGCGTTATAATGTGACGGTCAATCCAACTATTCGTTGGTAAAAGAGTAGCCCAAGAGTTGGCGGTGGGTGGTGATGACTAGCTGCCTTCCCTCTAGTCTTACACTGCTAAATTAGAGACGGCTAGCACAGATAGCCCTCGAGTAGCTTTGTGCGAAATTCCAAAACAAACAAACAAACAAAACCAATCCTGTGGCTCCTCTTTTACCCATGAAAAATGAGATTGACCATCACATTATAATGACTCATGGCGGAAAGGGCAATCATCTTCGGTAATGGGAAGTCGAATCCTTGCATACTGCATATCAAGCGCCCTAACAAACAGGCCATGCCGGATAGGCTGACAATGGAAATTTCAGCTATGTGTGAGAAACAATTTTCACCAGAAGGGTGTGACAGGTTAACTGATGACATTATTTTCTGGATCAACAAGTAAAATCCTAAAGAAATCATTGAAGTTGAACTTACAAAGAGAGAGAGAGAGAATGAAACCATTACTCATTGTATAATTTACTTGCCCGGCATGGCTGGGTAGGTTAAGGCGTTCGACTGTTGTAAATTAATCTGAGGGTCGAGGGTTCGAATCCCCCGTCACGCCAAACATGCTCTCCCTTTCAGCCGTGGGGGCGTTATAGTGTGACGGTCAATCCCACTCTTCGTTGGTAAAAGAATATCACAAGAATTGGCGGTGGGTGATGATGGCTAGCTGCCTTCCCTCTAGTCTTACACTTCTAAATTAGGGACGGCTAACGCATATAGTCCTCGTGTAGCTTTACGCGAAATTAAACCCTTTAATACGACTTACATTACTGCAGTACCAATTTGCAATTATTTCCTGTACAATCCACATGATATTTCGTAATAATTGGTAGAATCCTCGCTATTATCTGTTTTTATCACAAAAAAATTAAAAAATGAAGCTCATACAAAGAATATATATTATAAATAAATAACAAGCTTTCACTTTTCTCTAATTAATATTATTATCTCCACTAAAAAGAAGCCCAGTAGCACAGCGCTATAAACCAGGTTTCGATGCCTGTGGTGAGTGGGCAGAGTGCGTGTGTTCTCTTATAACAAAGCCACGTCGGGCTACCTGTTCACCGAAGTAGAACCCTTGATTTTAGTATTGTAAATTCCAAGACTTTCAGCTGTCTCACCGGGTGATTAATGGGCAAAGCATAGATAGCCCATTGTGTAGCTTTGCGGGTGGGTAACTGCAAACAAATAAAGGACTGAAAGTTTAAAGTACTAAAAGGCAGTGGAACGCCGACTATTGTGTGTAATGCATGTATTGCATGCTATAGAGTTGACACACACACACAAAATAGCATTTTTAAAAATCGAAAATATATATTGTTCTACATATAATCATTTTACTAACGTCAGCTGTTTATCTGCACATCTAATGCTCCAGGTTGCATTATGTTGCCTAGGCAATATTAAACGGCGTATAGCTGGCCTTCCAACCAATCGAGGATTGGAAAATACAACTTGTCATCAAAGGCAGCAAATAGATCAACTTGTTTGCAGCTGATTAGTTGCATACCATACGTTACGTAACCACATCAACCAAAACAATTCTCTTTTACTCATGGTACAAAACTTTTCAGGAATTACATTCTTAATAGCAGGGTGTTAGCTATTCATATATTTAAACATTTTATAAAAATATTACTTTCTTCATAAAATAAAATATTAAGAAAAAGAAAAACGTTTAAGGAATTGTACAGGTATATATATGAAAAAGTTCGTTTATAATAAATTTAGTAACGTACTTCGACAAAAGCAAAATCGTCAAACTATAATAGTATCATCGATCCAACCATTATTAAGCTTGGAAGTTCTTATTTGAATCGTGTCCATATTGTTGTAAATTATGTTTCAGTTAAGTCGATAATAATACAGATATCCCTTTTTTCAGTAGTGGTAAAGTTAAAAATGTAATATATGTTGTATTTAGAAGCCTAATATATTCTTTGATTCGTTATACTCTCTGCCGTGGAATGCAGTTTCTTTGACGACTTGCTTGAGCACGAAACAAATAAATACAATAATCCTCTTGTAGTGGTGGTATGTATATAATACTTAAAGATTTTTAAAGTACTATTAGCTTACCATTTAGTTACCCAAATTACTTTAATTTAAGCATATGAATATTACTCTGTTGTTCGATCAAATTGATTATTTCGTTGTATACAGTGGGCCAACTGTTTGATAATGATATCATAGTTTGTTTGTTTTTTCAAGGTGATAACTAAAAATACATTAGATCTTCCGTCACAGTTTATATTTTCAATTTTACTTTTAGTAAATATAAATGTGCATCATCAAACAATTTGTTTGTTTAATATTTACAGGATTTTAAGCCTTTTTAAATTTACCATATAGTAACCTAAGTTAACTTTTGTGTATGTGTGAATAATATTATGATATTTGCCAAATTAATTATTCGATATTATACAGTCCAGTGACTGACTGTTTAGAAATTATATATGTGTTAAAGATTTCTTTCTCACTAAAAGTAAACTTTCAAAAGAGAATCTGTGATATTAATCACATACACAAATTGATTTAGGTCACCGTATGGTTAACTAAAAAGGACTTGAAACCTCATAAATATTGTATACACTTTACTGTTATAAAAGACCTAACCCTATTTCATTGGTTTATTTATCCAAGCTACGCTAGTGAGCCGTAAACAGCGAAACTGCAGTTCATAACAAATAATACGGCCAATCAAGGAATATCTTACGCCTTTGTATCACAGTTTCTCTTTTCAGTTTTATGATGAAAAAGAAAAGAAACCTTCAGCACATATATATATAAACAGTTTATGTGTTTGTTGTGAAATACAAAGCTACACAATGTACAATCAGCACTGTACCAACCACAAGTGTTGAAAACTGATTTTTAGTGATTTTAGTTACTTTAAATTTAACGCTGCGAAACTGGGGACTTTTCAAATAGTTGGACTACTATATACGAATGATAAATTTGATGCACTGCCACAATATTGGTGAAGTAATAATCTAGAAATTTCGTGGAATTTGGAAAAACGAGAGAACATTCTAAAAATTATCAGGGAGAAAGTATTCAATGAAAATTCTACGGAGTATTTTGAGAATAATTCAATTCACTGTTTATAGTGAGAGTTGTCGCGTATATCAAGGTAATCGATCCATTAGCAAAGAATTTTTGTTACTGTAGGTAAGTTTATTTGTAAGTTTGATACAGTATTATTAGTCAGAAATTTCTTTTGAACGTTGTATGCAAACGTAGGCCTTCAATTTATGTCAAAGTAAACATAATCTGCAAAAACATTATAGTTTAGTTTGTTTTGAATTTCGCGCAAAGTTTCACGAGGGCTATCTGCGCTAGCCGTTTCTAAGTCTGGAGTGTAAGACTAGAGGGAAGGCAACTAGTCATCACCACCCACCGCCAACGCTTGGGCAAGTCTTTTACCAACGAATATATTGGGATTGACCGTCACTTATAACGCCCTCACGGCTGAAAAGGCGACCATGTTTGGAGTTATGGGGATTCGAACCCGCGAGTCTCAGATTACGAGTCGAGTGCCTTAACCACCTAGCCATGCCGGTCCTAAATGTTATAGAAGAAATAAACTAATTAATTCTCGTCACGTGAACTAAACTTACCACTATTTTTGCTAAGTTATTTAAATGTTTGTTTGCAATTAAGCATAAAGCAACACAAAGGGCCATCTGTGCTGTTCCCATCACAAGTATCGAAACCTAGTTTGTATCCTTGTAAGTCCGCAAACATGTCACTGTGCCACTGGGATCTTATCAAAAAGAGTCAGTCCTCGTGTAAAACACATTACAATAATATGTATAGATATAAGTAGACTACACAGTTTTTAACTGCCATTGAAAAAGTTGTTGCATGCCTAGCTAAAAAGTCAGGAGATGTAACTACTAAAAGGTAATAAATTACGAAATGAAATATTTCTATCGCGGGGGGAAAAAGGAAATTTATACAATATTTTTTTTATAATGGGATTTTATCTTCAACTATATTTCCAAATGTATTTTGTTTTATGGTAGTTGACATTTTCTAGGTTTCATTTTTATAAGTAGAACATTATTTTTGTTCGAGTATAATTAGGAATGTGTTTCAAAATATTTTTATGCAGGTGTTCTGCATTTGTATTTAAATAATCGTACTCTTCCTTTGATTTTTGCCACCGATTTATACTCGTTTGGCCAAGCAGCCGTTGTATCTTTTCTCCTCTGAGTGTATAGGTCATATCCAACTTAACACATGGTACAGAGGTGTGTACAGGTTAATATTAACTGGGAGTTAATTTCCTTTTCAATATGTATAATGAGAATGGTTATTAACATTGATAATCTTAAATTGTAGAATACCACACTGGAGCTTCAGTCTGACTTACACGTGTATTATATTTCTGTAGCGTAAAGACACAGTAATCTTTCTTTTGTAGAGTGAAGACTTGTTTTCTCTTTCTTCCTCAACAGCTAAAACAGTAACAGACAGCATTGAAGCCAGTCAGCTACAAGAATAATAATAAACTTTGTTTTTAAAAAAATCTACACTTGTGTTTGATACTTTCTTCTGGTGTCCTTTTCAAATTATTTTCTTTAAGCGAATGTTTTTAACTTTATATGTTGTAAACTTAATCTATTGGCATGTGTTTTATTTGAGAACATTATAACTTTTACATTATTTATGGTCCATAATCGTCTAATACGTAGGGCAGAATAGGCACATGCCCGCCACTTTATCAGTTAGTGTACACATACTGTTATTTACAACTATGTTAGGTTGACTTAGCTTTTCCCACTCCCACTTTCCAACAAAGTCAGGAAGTCGTAGTCCTGTAACCTGATTACTACTGCTAGCCGGAAAGTAGTTACTATTTACAAACGATTTTACGCTTGTGAACTGCACAAGAAAAGTTACACTCTTAAGTAAATTTATACTTCACAGACAAATTACTTGTTGACAATCTGTGACAAAATGTGTTATTTCTATTCATTTATACGTGGTTGCGATTATATCATTTCTAGTGAATAGCTGTTTAGCATTATATGATTATTTTTGTTTGTCTGATTTCAAAAGGCAATGTTATTATGTACATTTGAATCCGCAAGCACAGTAAGCAAAGTGATTTTAAACAATTTATTGCTTTTCAAAATAAATGCCTAAATTTATTCATTATTTCAATTGTATATAAAAATAACTATTGATAAAAAAACTGCGAAAACAGTAGCATTCTGTAACATGGAACGTGTTTAAAATAAGTGGCTATAGCTTCATTGAAATATTGTCACTACTGCTAGAAAATTCAACTCAGTTTTGGCAGCACATTTGTATTGATCGTGTGGGTTCTAATGTAGAACATGAAAATGAAAAAAAAAATCATGGAAGTCTGGACAGAACCAGATTTCACAACCTAATTATTGTTGTTGAGATACGTTTGTTTGGTGGCTTAAAAATGTAATAGAGATTTTCTCCTAAAGCTTTCCAACTTCATGGGATTTAACAAACTGCTGTTATTTCTCTTTCTTACGTATAGTCTCAATATGGTATGTAAACCTACGACGAAAGGCTATTCTGGGACGTTCAGCCCCAGTTACTGCGGTCCGCTTTCCAACATTACAATTGGTGGCCCACATAAGTAAAGTAAGGTGTCGAGCATGTGAAAGCACATGTTTTATCGCCAATAGTGTTATATCGTAGTTCTTTACAGTTTTCCGACAGCTTGCTTTACTGCTGGCTCTAAAGAACAACCCATTGTTTAGATTGAATAGAATTCATGGAACCTGGCCTACTGTGATAGATCAAAAAGTATTTGGGGATTCTAAAATATTTTTCACTAATTAACGAAAAACAACTTTTGGTGTTAATATGAGGCGGTTTTTACCGTAGCTTCAAGTTGTCAGGTAATAAAAGTGACATAAAGGCTGTTAATCGCTGCCATATCAGTTTTAGGTCTTTTTTATTTTAAAAGCACTATATCTGTAATTATAATATTTTAAGGAAAAGTTAGGGATTAACTTTGCCCTGAATCTGTTTCTAAGCACGCTTGAAGTTGTTAAATTTAGGTCAGGAAGAGCTAATTTCTTATGTTGAGTTTTACGTAAGTATAATCATACCTTTCAGTTAAGTCTAATGTGACCTAGTTTCACGATCTACTCCTAATGATGTGTAACATAAAATTAGTGCAGGATAAATAAATAGAAATATATTTTTATAGGCTTATAATCCAGGTATCAGAAACAGTAGATGTCAGTTTCGAGAAAATGTCTTTCATTGAATAATTACGTGAGGTAAACAATATGAATTTGGCGTGATATCAGAAATAACTTGTCCGTTGAATGATGCAAGTACCATCATGTTTGTCATTTGAAATTCGTGTATTTTCTATAGTAAACCGTTTTGTTTTGTATGTAATAAATCTTAACACCAATTAATTGTAATATACATTTATTTATCATAATAAGTTCAAGGTCATAAGGCATAATTTTATTTAGTTGTCACTATTAGTTATACAACTTTGGAAAATTGCTCACAATATACATAATTTTAACTTTCTCGTTCTCTTTCTCAGGAGTTTTTATAATGATTCTTATCGACGTCTGTTGCCAATTTTTTATTATTTTAGTACAAATCAAATATTTGTTTTTGAGATTTTATTTTGTACTACCAGAGGGCTATAGCATAGCAAAATAGAGAAAAGAGTGTCACTATTATAACTGTGGAAAAATATCTATGAATCTGGACAGATCCAGATCTGTTCTGAGAACAAATATCGTTGAAAGGATATTTATTAACTACTCACTATAGGTAATAAAGACAAAAAAAATCGTTAATTTCCGACACAACGCACTTCGTCAAAGCAGTTGGGCGGCTTCAATAAACCATATTAAAAAAACAACTAGTCTCACAAGCCGCTCGAAAATATCAGTAACACTAAACCGAAACATAAAAATAACTCTCAAATAGCAATTATTTCTTCAATATTCCGTCAGGATTTGTAGTTTAGAAAATGTGATATTCAATGTTAAGTTTAAAACGTTCTGTAGATATGGTGTTGTTATTTTTTTCTGCATAGACTACATTTTTTTGATGTACAATTACTGCTGACAAACTTTTCAGAGAATTGGGCTGCTACTACGTAAGGGTTGAAAAACATTTACATGAATAGTTTAAACATTGAACAAATGGAGGCCTTAAATAAATTATTACAAAAACTGTGTGAACCAAACAACTATTGTATCTCAAAATTAGTTTATTACTGTTATTATTATTCATTTGTGAAAACAGTGTAAACTACATGAAACAAACATAAAATTTACATACATTGATTTATTATGCTGCATACAGAGAATTTATTGCAAATCGACAATTCTGGATTAGTGTAAACCATTTAAATTATAACTGATATACACATACAAAAGCTAAATCTCTTTTATATATACGCAAGTTTACATGTATTAAATGGGTGTCTACAGAATTTTTTTTTGGTCCAAACATGTATGTTAAAAATAAGCTTTTGCGGTGTGAACACAAATTCACAGTTTTAATAAAAATTACTAAAAATATTTCGTTGAACATGGTATGTACGTAAAAACGGCTCGTTTGGGTTGAGAAATTTTTTTACGTAGAGGAGCGAACAACAGGTTCACGAAGAAAGGAGGAGGTAACTGACCGGAAGCTGACCACATGTTTGAAAGAGGTTGTGTAGAGGGCGTGCTTAGATGTTTGAATATATAATTTTATATTATTTATTTTATTATTATTATCTATTATATTATTTTTAATTTTGGTATAAAGGTGTTCCTTTGTATTGGTTTATTTTGGGCTTGAGTTGTTGTATAAGTAAGCCGTTTTTACATATATATTTTTCTCTAAAAGTGGGTTCTCTCGACATCACTTTAACATGATGTTAAGTTTATGTCATAATACGAACAATTTTCGTGAAATTTAAGAGGGGCATTTGCTCCCTCTTGCAGACACTTATGTATATTAACACTGTACTTACTATGTTCGAAAGCAAGCTTTAAAGTCTAGACTCGTATTAATGTAAACCTAAAATAGAGTCAATATTTGATTATTGTTTATATATATATTCCTGATCTGTTGTTCTCAATTGTAATTCCTAAAAAATATGTACTTTTACCAAATTCGTGTTTTAATCTATGTGCTGGTACTGTCGTGGCGTTTTGTATATATACTCTTCAAAAAAAGAAACGCAAAAGGGAGATTTTTGTTATTTTAAAGAGAAATATATGTGATAACGTTACAAGCTCAGAGTTTGTGATGTTACACGTGTTAAGGCACTGATTGTCAGACCAAAATGACAATAAAAGTTGTGCACTTTGAAAACGGAGGAAAACATCGGATTTTTCGCCCAAACGCATTCGTGTCCAATAAATTTGTTTGAGAGATCTGCATGTTCTGCAAGTGCAACATGTGCAAAATCCCTATAAAAGTGACGGGTTCTCGGTTTCCATAGCTCAGTGTTAAGCCACCGACACGCAATACAGTTACGCCAAGACTGACTGAAGCACAACGCAACAACGCCATTGGTCGAGGGAAGCAGACAAATCTCGATCAGATGTTGCCAGAGCTGTGAATGTCCATCCAAGCACCATCACAAGGATATGGAATCGTCACCAACAACATGGATCAACTTGTGACCGTCCACGATCTGGCAGACCTTGTGTGACCACGCCCGCACAAGATCGCTACATCCGGTTACGTCACCTTCGGGATAGGACCACCACTGCGACGTCTACTGCCTCAACCATACCAGGGCTGCGTAGGATTTCCGATCAGACCGTACGCAACCGTCGACGAGATTCTTAGGCCCCATGTGCAACCCATCATGGTGAACGTCAACGACGTTTTTCAACATGACAACGCCCGTCCTCACACAGCCCGACTCACCACTGTCTTCTTGAGACACCACAACATCAACGTTCTTCTCTGGCCCTCCAGATCACCAGATTTAAACCCCATCGAACATCTTTGGGACGAGTTGGACCGACGTCTGCGACGGCGACAACATCAACTGCAGACTCTACCTCAGTTTGCAGCAGCTTTGCAGACTGAGTGGACAGCCATTCCACAGGATGTGATTCGTCATCTCATCGCTTCCATGGGCAGGAGATGCCAAGTAGTTATTGATGCTCACGGGGGGCATACTCGTTATTGACGTTGACGTTAAACTTCAACTAGTGTGCGTTGACTTCGCCTTTGCAGACTTTGGATGTTCAGCAGTGAATGTGCAAAGTTTCACACATGTCATACAGAACTACCCGGAATAAACTTGTTAACAATATGTCTCAAATTTTGCCTTTTGCGTTTCGTTTTTTGAAGAGTATATAAATAGTATATAAAGTAATGTTTGTTTTAGTGTAAATCCACACAATGAGTTATCTGTCATCTGTTCACCATAATGAATCGAACCTAGGATTTTAATGTTTTAGGTTATTGAACTTACCACTGATTAACTGGGGTAAAACATATAAATTAATATTGTCTGGAATTGCGATGGAAGTAACAAAACTGCAAAGCGTTACGGAAATACTTAACATGAATAAATTTCTAGAGAGTTATGCTCTTTGGGCTAAAGGCTGGTTAGATATAGTTCTGTTTACTATAGGAAAGTAAATGTTAGGCATTAGTTACGAAAAACAAGTTTCATATGAAATTTAAACATGCAACAAAACACAATGTATATGACAGAGAAAACAATATTACTTAGAATAAAGGGTTTGCAGTTCGTGAGATTTTAGTAATTTTATTTGGTATAGTTAAATGTGAAAGAGTTTGGGACAAAAATATCTGAAAACATTACCAATTAATGGCACAGTGCAAATCGCACATAACAGTTATGTTTAATATTATAACCCTTGTAAATGTCAGAGGTGATACAAATAGTTTCCATTAGGCAACACTTACTTTGTAGATACAGAAATAGTTCGATAATAAAAAATAGAATAATAGATGTCAGAATAGAAAGTTAGGCACACATCAAATGGTCAAAACGAAACGTGGAAAAAAGAATATGGTGGAAATACGAGATTTGCAAAAACAAAATAATTCAATCCTGTTTGGAAGATACTTATTCCTAAAGTATGTAATGTATACACCCTTAAAATATCACTTGTTACCCTATAACTTCATATCGTTTGAAACGTTTGTTATAACCTTTTTCTCCCAAAGTCTGTTGAGTTAAAAAAAAAAAAACACTTTCCAAGAATACTGCAAAACTTACTTTTGTGGTTCAGTTAAGAAAACCCGAAGAGTTTACTGAAACTTTTTTATTTCTTCGAAATCAAAATAATGTTTTTTCTTTCAATTGATATAATCAATATTCAACTGATTTTATCTGTTTTTGCTATTAAAATTTGTCATTGTCATTTAAAGAAATTTTAATTTTTTATTTGTGTCAATAGATAACGCAATATAATTTGTTGCTGTTGAAATGTTATTGGAATACACATTTTAGACCGATATTTAATGCATTAAAATAGCAATTACCCAGTACTGAATTTTTCATGTCCGATTTCTAGCTTCTTAGTTATAAGTAACGATGACTTGTGCAGGTTATCTTGTATTGTCTATTGTAGAAATTAAATAATTTCCACGTAATATTTAGTTGTAAAACCTCAAGCCCTTTGTACCACAACGGTATGTTTGCGGACTTACAACGCTAAAACCGAGTTTTGGTACCTGTGATTGGACAGAGCACAAACAGCTCGTAGTGTAGCTTTGTTCTTTACTACACACAGGCAAAATAATGTTTCTTAGTACTGGATTGCGCTTGTTTTGTAGTTGAAATTTAGAAAGGGTTTATTTGTTTTCCCAATTTCTAAACGAGTGTTACCGAATACGTTCCAGCTAAATATTTAATCCCATACATATTGCATAAATTTATGCTTGGATGTTCTATTTTTACCGTGTTTAAATATATATATTTCGGCAAAAAGTGTATATATCTAACTCAGCGTTTCTCAAGCGGATTTGCCAGATGACCCCCGCATCCGGGATTTGGTCGTCGCGACCCCTATTACCCTTACAAGAATGAAAAACACTGCAATTTTATTTATTTAAATAAAATTTTGACCCAATGTTTGAAAAACACTGATGCCACTCATATACTTGTCACAATTATATCTAAGATAAGACATTGATATTTGGCCTATTACACTTTAAAGCGATATATTATTAATCTAGTCGCTAATGTAATAGGCTTAATACTAATATCTTAGGGCAAATATAATTGTAATCGTTATTTACCGATTTGTAAACGACGTGCAGACCATAACAATTGCCATCTATTGATCCATGTGTAAAACTTCTTGGCAGCCAGAAGTCAATAATTTCTTAAAGTTAAAAGTTGAATTTATTTTTGATTACTTCCCGCCTTACCTCAGAGCTACAACACGAATGCGTATATTCCAGCATTTTCAACTTGTAAGACGCGACACCCTAGGGATCACGTACTTGTGACTGAGGAAGATTTTGGCGGGAGAGCCTAAAAATAACGACGAAAAAAACAAAAACAGAGGAGTTAAGGATGACATTAACCTAATAAAACTATCATTTTTCTTTTAAAGATTTTTGTTTTTTTTGCTTTTGCATTTACTTACTTCTTAGAAGCATTTTTTTATTTCAAAAATTATTAAAAACGGATAAAGAAAAGTAGGTTTCGCTGTTATCACTTGTGAAAATTATTTGAACGTGAAGAATATTTTATTGACTTAGGAAGTTCCACTAGTATTTTCTGATACTACATCGCTGTTCAGTTGAATTTTTAGTATAAATTACATAAAAAAGGGAGACGGACTGAAGCAGGATTTCAAATATAAACCAATAACACTCAAATTACTAGTTAATATTTAAAATAGAATATGCATTCTTGAGACCTGCATTTGTACCAGCCTCTCTTTGGAAATACTCACCCCCTAGCGCTGTCATTATTTGTAACATAGAAACCAAATCCTTATATTTAATCATCTTCAGTTTTAAATAATTTTTGTTATATTATCTGTTGTTCTCTACCATGTTGATAAGTGATTTTGATTGTAAATCAACATCAATAACTTCATTTATAACAAAGAATTTATCATTTATCATGACAGAAGTACGAAGTAAAAGTTTATTAGATGAGTAGTTGAAAATTAGGAACAGCAGCGAACTTTGTTAGAAATACAAATTACAATATAAACATTTTATATATAATGCTGAAAGGGTGTTCCAATTTGGACAGTAAATCATAATAAATACAGAACTAATCTTAAAACCTAGAACATAAAATAAGTTTTATAAAATTAATATTTTAGCCATTCTCTGCGCCCAATTTAAACATTTAATGTAACTATACAGTTAATGTAGTATGCAGTGTTTCTAAAGATTGGATCAACGGGTTCCATGTTTTCAATGCTAATATTTGTGTTTTTTTTATCCAGTTATGGACAGAGTGCGGGTAGCCTATTATGTAGCTTTGCGTTAAACAACCAGCAGCAATATATAAGAGTGTGGATTAGTTAACACATGACGATTAATAAAAATGCATGTTGTTGTAAAAAAAGCAAACAACCTGGGAGATTCTCTTATTTGTCCCTCGCTAGCACAGTGGTATGTCTGCGGACTTATACCTTTAGAAACTGGGTTTTGATATTTGTGATGAACAGAACACAGATTGCCCTTTGTGCCTAATAAGAAACAAACAATTCTCTCATTTTTCCAACAGCTGCTTGTTACACGCTTTAGCAAGACTTTTCAATACAACATACTACATTTGTGTCCCAGAATGTAGTGACAAATTAGTGACGAAATAAGGAAGCATTGTTCTTTGTTCTCTTACTAGCTACATATTCAAGTTTTAGGTTTATGACTTGTGCAACCGATCTATGTTGACTAAGTATAGCTCTCAAGGCTCATTCACACTCTTGTCGCATCACTCTGTAAGCTGTATCTTAGGGAGCTGAAATATATTTATAGCTTTTAGCATCACACTGCACTGTTACCGTCCGGCGTGTTATACCGTCCCGTACCGTTATTCTGTACCATTATTTATATATAAAGTTTTACCTATGGGAGGGTCAGGTATACTTCGAACCTGTTCCTTCCTCCTTTATTTCCCTTTTTCCTCTTACGGACTGCCTTTTAGGTAACTGTATTTTTTATAGATTAGCTCATTGGTTTCGATAAACATGTATTCAGCAACAGTACTCAAGAAATTACATGTCCTCACCTTTTTCTGTCGTGTTCATGTATTGGGTACAATTATCGCGTCCCTTCACACAAAGTTTCGTACTGTTTTTTGCATATAGAATTCTTTACACAGTCTCGTTTACAATTTTCTACATTACAGATAAATTTATATTTACACATAAATACCATTTATGTACAACCAAATGTGTGTCTAAATGTTAGCAAAACACTAAGTGGCTTGTATAGGTTATTTAGAAGTTAATATTTACCTAAATTATTCTTGAAATATGTCCTTGAGCTAGTAAGGAGTCTGTCTCACAATAACGAAATGTGGAGTATTTATGTAGAAATGTAATTTTTTTGTTCATGACACTGTATACTTTTATCAGAAAGTAGTTTCGTGTTTTATATAATTACTAGACGTATTTTAGAGACTTTTAGAAGTATATTCAACACATATTTTGATATGTGTTTTCATTATTTCTAGTTAGATCCTTTATTTGACCACCTCTTTGTTACGCTTTTATTATAATACACTCAAAATATTCATACCGGGTAATTTGAAATCCTGTGTTAGTCTTAATAATTTGGCTGATGTCGTTACCTGGAGTAGGATTCTGTCTAAATATGGTTTAGATTTGATTCTGGTTGTTTTCACTGATTTTGTAAAGCGTGTTTCTTTTGTTTTAGAACATTTATTTTACTTCTCTATTTGTTACAAAATTCTTCTCTTTTGTCTAATGATGTGTGAAGGTTACATGCTGCTGTTATCGTATTTAAAGAACTCTTTCACACTGAAACATAATTGTGAACAATGAGTAGCAGCTTGAATTTGGATCTTTAAGAGACGTACATGATAAAATAAGGTTAACTACCCATCCTTGAGGAACGTTTGCTTTAGGAGTAAAGTACACATTTTTGGTGCACTTATAGAATTTTTGTTTTCTTTAAAATATTAGACATTTATTTTCAAGTATTTACTGGATCTTGAAGCCATTATAGTACTACTAAAAATATCTGAAACTTGTATTACACAAGTTAATATTAATTGGTAGGATACACAATGAGTTATCTGTGCTCTGCCAACTATTGGTATGAAACCCGGATTTTAGCAGTGCAAGTCCACAGACATACCACTGTGCCGGAATAGAGATATGAACTGTAGTCAATACTGAAAGTATAACATGCATTTCAAATTACAGTTACAATAAACCTATCAAGAGTATGCTGTTTTAACTGGATTTGTTATGCTTGGTCACGTGCATATGTGTGAATGAGCCTTTAAATCAGAAATATACTGTACAGAAAATGCTGGATTTTTGCATCTCTAACTTCAGGGAGAAGAAATAGTTTCATGAAATGCAAATGAATGCACACACTGATTTATCAGTGAAACAAAGAGTTGCTAGAAAATCAACAGCTTCTTTTCATTCATATTAGACATATAAATTTGGGTCAAAATATATGGAGCTGACCACCATGTTGTCATTATTACACACTATCTGTCAGCAAAGAAAAAATATTTTGTGAATAAATATAATGATATAATCATTAAGATCTTGATTTCACAAACTGAGTCAAGAACAATATATTAAGTAAGGAAGTAAAATTCAGTTTAATACTTAAGTTTCCACAATTTTCTTAATGATTGAGACTTCATGATTTTACCACATATTATACAGATTTAGAATTTGTTCTAATCCAAATGTTCTGTGTGCTCTTCATGTATATTTACCTAATACAATACAGATGTTATACAAATATATTGTAATTACTGAAGAATATTTTGTTGTTTCAAATCTATCCAAAATACTTCCTTTTGAATATGAAGCTTTCACAAAATACGTGAAGTGACTAGTCTGTGTTATAGGTCTGTATAAACATTACCAAATTCCTTCAATTCAAAAACAGTTGCAACAACATATGCCTTGCACCTTCAAATCTTCTCAAATTTTAACAGTTTAGTAAGGAAGATTTCAGGAACATACTGTTTGGAAGTGGGGCATTGTGGGGTTCCTGGATGCTGTGTCATTTGTTAGTTAGTGAAATAATACAACTACAATTTCTACTACTTAGCAATAGAACGAGGCTAAGTTGTAAGGGTGCTCAACTCTCAGCCTGCAAGTAAATTGTATTTGTTATTTTTGACTAGAAACAACAGGCCTTGTTTGTCACTGTTGGGAAGAGGGCAAGCAATTGGTTCCAAACACACAAGGAAGTAGTGCATTATTTTAATTCTTCATATTACGTTTTAATCATAGTAACATGGATAGGTTATAAACAACCTGTTTCATATATTAAGTTTATAGAGAGAAACAGTTTGATGTTACGATTTCTCTTTTGATAGGTTTCATACAGCTATTGTAAAAATACTCCTCATATTGACACAAGTAAAAAGGATATTTTGTACAAAAGGCAGTGATGAAATGAAAGTTTTAGTTTATTAACAGTATATCTGAATTGAAAAACAGCTTGATTTTCTATGTAGAACTACAGGAGGTTTTCAGGAAAGTTTAAAGTATGTTAATTTTGTACGAGAAAAGTTTGCTGTTCTGTTCACTAGTTAATACACTGACTTGCTAAACAGAATAAAAATTCAAATCTGGATTATAGTTCATATTTTGTTATTTTTTTATTGCATGTATAGATGTACTTTTATTTGAAAGTATGCAAAACGCTTGCATAAAAATATTCACTTCATTTACTGGTTACTTAAAACTATTCTGTACAGTAGTGAAAAAAAAGTACAATACTGATAATGTGGCAGAATTAAGATTATTTTAGAAAAAAGAGAAATGAATAACAGGCATACAGATATTGTTTTGGTAGAAAATGTATTTGAAAACATAACTGGAATCAAATAAGGTTTGCTCAAAAATGTCTGTACACACAGAAAACACTTAAAAATGGTATGGGTTGACCTACCAAATCTATCATATCAACTAATTTCAGAGAATAATTTACTTCCAAGACCTGTTTTGCAGATTGAAACAGAGCAGGTGACTAATGTAGTTGGCTGTAAGTTAAGTTCCTTCAGTTGTACCTTGTTCTGAAATGTAATATTTTGTACATGCTTTGTGAATCAACTTGTTTAAAATAGTCTGAGAAAAGTAATGCACAACAATAATTTTAATTCACACATGCATTTTTCTAACAATGTTTTATGAAATAAAACTTTAAGCAAGGTGTTAATGCATATATGTATGCAAGAAAAGAAAAAGGTTACAACATTATTTCTTTATGAAAAAACTTCATTTCAAAGTTTTCTTTGACAAATAAATGGCCCTTACAGTTAACATTCAAACATAAAAATCAAATGGGAAATTAGAAGTTTACGAAAGTAATCTTAATTCTTTAATAATTATGCAAGCACTGTTAGTCATCAGCTACTAATGCATGACAATACATCCAGCTGGAAATGACCTCACTGCATTGGTGAATAGTACGTGATTTTATTCTTGCTGTATCTTTACCACTAACACTTGCTGGTTGTTTCTCAGTTGATATTGAAACTACATACATTAGTAGAAATATGGTTGTTGTTGATAGCCACCAAACTGGCCATATCCCCCAAAATGACCACTGTTAGGTGTTTGCTGTCTGAACTGTGGGGGTTCCCCAATTCCTGCTGAATAGCCACCTCTATTACCACCTCTATTTCCATAGTTTCCACGAAATCCACCATCTCTTTGACCACGACCTCTGTTGTCAGACCAGCCTCCCTGAACTCTGTTATCTACCCAGCCACTCTGACCTTTATCTGACCAGCCTCCTTGTACTCGACCACCTCTGTCACTACCTCCTCCTCCACGACCACCTCTTCCACCAGAAAAGCCTAGAATGAATAAACATCAAAACATTTACTTCTGTCTGTAGTTTACATTTCATAATAACAGAAAAAAAAGGCACATTTTTAGTTACTGCATAACAAAAATTAGGTCAATGGATTAAGATATCAATGTTGTTTGAAGAAATCCAGTATGTAGCCATTCTTCAGTGAATGCATATTTATATGAAATTCATAAAACAGATGATTATTTTTGGAGAAAGTTTTAATACTGAGTTTAATCCAAATTTATACAATACATGAGAACCATACATTTACAAGTTAAACATAGCTGCCACCAATATGGAAAAGTGGTGAAAATAATTGTCCTGTATAAACTTACATTATGTTATTAGTTTTAATTTCATACTTTTCTCATCATATATTGAAGCATCACTCTTTACCTAATTAACATGAATTTTTCTATTTTATGCTATGTATGCTTTTATGCCAACAAAAGTGTAACTTGTTTTCACTGTCGATTCAAATGTCTGGTCATTTGATAATGACTGAACAGCTGATATTCAAGCTTCCCGATAACCCTTCTTGGTTGTCTCAGGGTTAAGATTTGATAACTGGGTTGACTACTCTCAGAAAACAATTTTTCTTTAAAACTGGACATAGGTTGCAGTTTCTGGGAAGTGAAACCCTAATTAAAGAATTCTTTGGCCTCTTTACTACAAAACTCTGCCATGGCCTCTTGGATGAGTTCAGATATCTGAATAAGTAATTTAACACAAATGCTCTTCACAGACAGTTCTAACATCCAAATAACACCACAACCACAAAGTTTTGCAGTTAGCACAACAGAATCACAGTCAAACTGGTTACCAACCTATCATAAAGCTCATTTTCAGTTAATAATTCAAAACTAGATGAAGCAACTCTCATCAAGGTTTCAGTGCTAATGTTCCATAATATGTACTCTCATAAGATGTAGTGATGTTAGTATAAATAGCTTGCAAATAAATATTTTCAGTAATTTCCACAATCTCAACAAGTAGACATTATGGTTCAATGATACTTTCAGCAAACTATATTGCTTTACCATACATTTTTACCACATAAAATCTTTTACACTTAAAAATAAACTATTTGTATTAAAAAACAAACAAAGTTTCTATAATTCAGCTTATTGCACAGCAGTGTACCAAGATGAAAAGTAGTATGCACCTTTGAGGATATTTTTGGGTATCAATCAATAAAAATATTTACAGTACTTTCCCACACCTTAAAGCTGTGTTTACCACAGATTAACTACTACAATGAAAATCCAATGTCTTAGAAACTAAATTAACCATAGAATTCAAAAGGTCCAACTGACAAACAAAAGTAAAGGAAAATAATAATTATTCATAATTTTCACCCACAAGATGTACACTGTACAATTATAATTATCTCATAATGCTGTTATATTTAAACTTTACTAAAGCATAACACAAAAAATAAAAAGTATCAAACCATCTCATAGTTGCCAAATGTCTAGTATGAAGTTAACATTGTGCTTATACCCAATACTATAATATACCCACTTCCACCATGGCCACTGTCACTTCTTTTCTGCCAGCTTGGCATTTCTGGAGGTGGTGGCTGCTGTTCTTCTGGTCTTCCTCCACGATCTGGTACCTGGTGAAGTAAGATGATTGATGAAGAGTTACTTTTCACAGCTGAATGTCTACTTGAATTAATTACCCAAACATTTTCCACCCTTCATCAATTTGAAATCTTGTTCCTTCGTAACATAATACTTGGACACTTTTTTTCTAAGATCAACTATATTTAATGAAATACACCAAATTTTTATAATGTCTCCACATTCTTCAGTTTTAAATGAATTTCATTTTTAATATGAAATTACATGGCTACAAAGATATACCTTCCTATTTTTTTTATGCCCACACATATGTGTATCAATCTATTTTCTCACCTTTAGTTCTTATCAAGTCAGCAGTAAGAATTTGGTTTTAAAATTGTGAAATTCAAGAGTTGATTCCTTAGGTTGAAAAGACTCTAGATACAATGTATAGCTTTATGCAAAAACATAATGAACTTAAAATATATATAATTAATAATTTGTTTCTACTTACAGCTCCAATAAGAACTTTGTTGATTGCTGTCTGGGTGTTCTTTCGGACAGAAGCAGAACTTGTTTTTTCAATTATGGCCAAATCTACAAATAAAATCAAATATTTCCAACTCACTTGTTTACTGCCAAAAACTCAAGAATTCATATATTATATAGTGTGCTGTTTTGTTTGTTTTTATAAGCTGATAGTTTAAATTGCAGTGTATCAAAAATTATGTTAGATGGAATTAACGTGTGTTTTAACTTGTTACAAAAACTAGTGACCATAAATTGAGTAGACATTTTCTATTAAACCATTCACTTGTTCCACCACATGATGAACATGAGCTAGTTCTGCATTAATTAGATCTAATTAAAAATAACATTGATTTCCAATTTGTTTCTGACATTTACTCAAGACATGAAAAAGCATGAAATATGAATTTGATGAAAATGATGGGTTTACCTTCCCTAGCTGCCAAGAGATCTGACAAATCAACAGCAGGCTCAATTTTCATCAACTGCCTTCGAGGTTGATAAGTTCTTGAGATAAGGTCCTCCTTGCTCTTTAAATACAAAACTTTAGTGTTGTCACATTCAAGTAATTGGTAATGTGTTAAAATCAAATAAAATACATTTTTATTTAAACTGAACATGCTTGATACAGGAAGTAATGTATTCCACATACATAGATGAAACACAAACAGGAAAGATATTAAACATATGTAACTCATTATGCTTATTCCAATCTTGAGACACTCAAACACAAAATAGTTTGAGGTTCAAAATGCCAATCAACAATTGAAGGAATATGTTACTTGTGTAGGGAGACATTACACTAATACAGTAGTAAAGACACTATTTATAAGCACAATGATTTTATTGTTAAAAACAAACATGTACAAAGGCAAAGGTTCTGTCAAAACATGCAACTTTTATACAATAAATATCATTGTGTAACAATTTTCCAAAAAATATGTCAAACATTTCATATTAATCCTTCTCAGTGTGCAGGAAGGGATGTCACTCAACATCCCCTTTTTCTCCTTCTCACAGTAGAAATATTTAACCAAATTACATGAAACTTAGAAAACTTATTATACAGTATGTGATTTAAGTTACAAAATTCATATAATTTTTTATTTTATAAAATTCCCAGAATTATGTTACATTTCTAAAAAACTATAAATATATAGGCAACTATAAGGCCTAATATCAGTCAAGCAGTGCATTAGGTCTCTACCTCACAGATTCTCCTTCCAATTTCACCTCTGGTGGAAAAGAAATATTCAACATATAAATTAATATACACATATACACAACTGTTAAACAGTTGGTCTGCTGCAAATCCAATAATAAATCCGACAGAATGTCATAACATTATTCACATAACTAAATTAATCTTGGTCACTATATGGTAAAGTCAAATGGACTCAAAACCACATAGATAAAACCTTGTTTCACTTTAAAAATTGTTTTTTTTTTAATGTCACCCATAATGTTTCATTTTACATGTCCACCCAGTTTCAACTCGAATGATGTTAACATTTATTTTGATACTTTATTTTACAGACTGCACTATTTTCAGCTATAAATTGTGAAAAACACAAACTGATAAAAATACATTACTGACCGACAAATGTTACCTGTCAGGATGGCATCAGGTCAGACTAAGTAACAAGATATTTGCTAACAATATTGATAATCAAGACAAGTTTACATATAAAAATATACATCTTCTTTTCAACAATTTATAGATTATTTACACAGATTGTTCTGTATTTAATAAAATAAGAATTCAAGTCAGGTTTGTATCAGTGGAATAATTTGACTTTCATTCTCTAAACCTAACAAGTCTTGCATGTTTTGTCACAGGAAACTTTGAAAAAAATATACTTTAACATTAAAACATTTTCAGGAACAGAAAATATATATAAAAAAAAGACAACCTACTGCATTTTGTTATTATTAGTATTTTCTCACTTATCTACAAAGTCATAACACATTATTCATTCTACAACTGACTTTATTAGTTTATCATGTCCTCTACTATACAGTATTTAGTTTTGACTTAACTATTTTAAAAGCACAACTACATTAGAAGTTGTTCTCATCATATTCTCTAAGGTTATAAAAAAACAGTAGGAATGACAGGCTGTCCTAATGAAATCAAGTTAGAGTATGAAAAGGGCAATAACGTGAGAAAAAACTTGAGAATTACTTTCTAAAGGAAGAATATTTTTACCAAACAGAAACCTATGCTTTGAGATAAGCAGAAGAATTCTAACAAAAATTAATAAATGTATCACAACCAGGAAAAGCTCCTCGGATGCTGTATAAAAATAAATTTGAAATTGTTTCAATTTTTCTTGGCACATTACACTAAATAAATGTTGCAAATTAACTATATCAATAATAAAATAGTTGTGAGCACACAAATTGTTTTAAGAGTTCGAATATTTTATTGATATTTTAAAATTTAATAAGCAGGTATCATCAGGTTCAGAAAAGGTTAAATTTACATTTGTTACAAAAAATAGATTTTAAACACCACATATGTTGTTTTTTTCAAGTATATTTTCACTTGTTACAAGATGATGTCTATTATTTCAAGGATAATTCTTATAAAAGATACAAACTACATTTAAGTTAATCCTCAGATGACTAAATACACTTTTGTGATCTTACATGTAACTGGAGCAGATATTTCAAGAAATATTCAAGTGTTCATGATTGCAAAGAAATATTCCCTAAAGGTTTTTTAACACACCAGGAAAAAATATGGTGTCTACGATTTTCATTACAATAGTTTTCAGTTTCTTTTTATTGTATTTTTAGAAGATAAGAATGTCTTAATGATTATCACCAATATCAAAATATGATTTTCATCTTTCTCATGAAATTAGGTATTCATTAAAGTTAAGGAATACCAAGAAAGAAAAGCTAAATGGTATTACAAGAAAAAGTTAATTCTTAAAGGCTTTTAAAAAAATGTTTTTGTTCTATGTTTGCTTATCTACATGTAAAAGCAAAAGAGCAAATAGTTTTGATTTTTGCTAATACTCAAAACAAAATTAAAATTTCATTTATACTACCTTTAATCTGTCTGCCCATTTGAAAGACTGAATGGTTACATCCAACCTTTTTAGAAGCACTTCTCTCCGCATCATATACTCTTCATACATTTGTTTTTGAAGTTCTTCTAGAGACAACCATTGTTTATCTGTCAAAACGCCCATAAACAAAGGTTTTCCAACTTGATCAGGTGAATACTTGTTTAGTACTTCTTTGATCTAAAGTATGGTGAGAAGACAGATTTCTAAACAACTGTAACTTTGTTTTATGTAAGTTTACAAGTAACTTTAAATTTCTGTTGCTTTTACTGAATACTAACATATTCTAAGCCAATTTTCAAAGGGCACAATACATTTTCATAAATTACTGAAACTTTGATTTTCTTAAACACAAAGGGCTATCTATGATTTTCTCACTCCAGGTATTGAAACCAAATTTTAGCATTATAAGATCTTAGACTTACTGTTGAGCAACAAAGGTGAGGCATTAGTGAAACACTTATGAGACACAGAACCTGTACACTCTGGTTAACATTATGTAGATGTGCCTTAACCCCTTAGCTATGTTCAAATAGACCAGGTTTATTTTACATTTCTGTATGCAAGTTATTAAATATTGAATGAAGTAAAGATGTTCAGTGTACATCCTAAAAATTATTACTGTACATTAGGAAAAGTAAACAATATTTCATATTTAAGTTTCTCTTGACAACTTCATGCTGTTTAAAATATTTACATACTGCTTAAGTACTGTAACTGAAACAATTTAACTTCATATGAACTTTTAGTTTGAGTTCACTAGCATGTTTGTATTTCAATGATATTCATGTGTGTGTGTGTTATTTTTGGGAAGGTTGTGTCAGTATAAATGTGTCAAAAATTGTTAATAATTTCCATTAATGTCTGATAAGAAAAGTTTCACAAAGTAATTTACACTGAACATAGCTTCACTAAGAGGAAATCCTATCTTTGTAATTTTTTGACATTCATTAAAGAAGTCACTGCTTATATAGGTGAGGGTAAGAGAGTTAATTTGATGTGAATTTTAACAAAACATATGAAAAAGTGCTACAAAAAGACTTGTTAAAAACACAAAAAATATACATGTGGGAGAATACGTTTGGTTATCAGACAAAAAATAGCACTGGTGTAAGAGAGCGTAGGATTGTTACAAGTAGAGTTCAGTCACACTGGATTAATATCACGGATCACAGATGGGGTTCCTCAGGTCTGAGTTGTTTGTTTTCATGAAGATGTTGATGTTTTACAAATAATTTAAATTATTTGGTAAGGTAGACTAACAACTGGCAGATGGATTTTAATTATAATAAATGTAAGGTAATAAATTACGATAATTCCTATGCAAGTTACAAGTGTATCTTGATAGGAATAACCCAAACAGTGTTATGAAAGAAAACGATATTGGAGTTCTGGATGACCAGTCTCTTAAGCCATCCAAGCAGGGTCCTGTTGCTAACGGTAAAACAAAAAGGATTTGAGGTTGAATTTACAGAAGTTCTAAATACAAGCCTAAAGAGGCTACATTTACATT
The DNA here is from genome assembly GCF_004210375.1 of Tachypleus tridentatus. Classification (NCBI taxonomy): domain Eukaryota; kingdom Metazoa; phylum Arthropoda; class Merostomata; order Xiphosura; family Limulidae; genus Tachypleus; species Tachypleus tridentatus. The sequence continues at coordinate 86,940,348 of NC_134832.1, read as the reverse complement.
TTAGAGGTCACTGGTTAGGCCTCATTTGGATTACTGTAGTCAGTCTTGAGCTTCTTACCTTATGAAATACACTGAAATGTTAAAGAGTTCAAAGGAAGGATACAGAATGATACTTTGGAAGGAAAGGTTGTTATGAAGACAGGTTTAGGACTTTGATAGTTTTCTATTGAAAAAAGAAACTAGAAAGAATCCACTTGAACTGGTTGAGATTAAAAGAATTGATAATGTTGATGGATAATTTATAATTTTTTTGTATGTAATAGCAAGGTAGGAGTCATCTTTATCTAAAACAGTTTTATTTTTATAACATAGTGGTTGGTCTTTGCCTTCGGATGTGGTGGATGTATAAAATGTAAGAGAGGACATTAAGTAGTTTTGACTTTTAGCTTTTTTTTTTGTTTTCTTGAAAGATTTTCCTGGATATGGCAGCATTAATGGATCAACAGTCTCCTTGGTATCCTTAAGTGTTATATGTGCTATTAGTGGGACTTTTCATTACTTTATGCATATATCTTTGTTGAGGGTTAAAATAAGTGCATATATACTACTATTAAGAATTTCCACTGTTATGCATTTCTACTTACATATTATTGTTTGGCATTTCCACTATTGTGTACATACACTTATGTACTACAAATTATAATTTCCACCAGTATGTGTTTTAATATTGTTAAGCTACAGGTAGAGTACCATGATAAATCAAATACATTACAAAGAAAACATACATTTTTACCAATCTGAAATTGTTATCCTTAAATGTAAACACACTGACAATTTAATTAGTATTAATCATGCAGTATTAAGTAATAACATAGGTAACATTTTTCCTTCAGTTCTGTTGATTAAGAACAATTTTATATCCTGTAATAAACTACATTATTAAGATTTAGATATTAAGATAATCAATAATTATTGTAATCTTAATATTTGATAAAAGAAATATTTAAAATATATGGACTTCCTCTCCAAATAGTAATGCACCAACAAAAACCACAAAGTATTATATAAACATTCAAAGGCTTCTTAAATATTGTAAAATTTTAGCACTTTTTGATATATAATAAACACATTAGGTACAAAACTGATCTTTAATGGTTTTGATGAAAAAATTTTAAATTATTTTATAATACACAAAAGTATTTGCATGGGTTTGAAAATTACAACAAACTACAGTATACACAATAAACAGTAATTTATAAAATTTACTGAGGGGGAGGAAATAATCATGATTACTTATATGGACAATTTTATATATTACATAGGATGATTATGTAGTTATATCACATAATCATGATTACTTATATGGACAATTTTATATATTACATAGGATGATTATGTAGTTATATCACATAATCATGATTACTTATATGGACAATTTTATATATTACATTGGATGATTATGTAGTTATATCACATAATCATGATTACTTATATGGACAATTTTATATATTACATAGGATGATTATGTAGTTATATCACATAATCATGATTACTTATATGGACAATTTTATATATTACATAGGATGATTATGTAGTTATATCACATTCCCTACAGATGACTTGTTTAAAAGAGAGTGACTGATAAAAACAGAGAAAACAAGATTCATAAAGAAAATATATTAAGTGTCACACAAGGGGAAATTCAAGATTTGTTTTATAATGCCTTGTGCAATTAGGAACTTAAAACTTGTAAACTATTACAATATGGATTATTAGCTATGATTTTATGTTATACTAACTGATGTAACAAACAAAAAATAAAGTAATAAAATTTTGAATGCAAGAAAAACTTTGTTATGCATAGTAAAGGATACTTGGGTGATAGGGTTAAAGAGTAAACTATTATTAAGGCTTTAGCCTTCAACAGTGAAATTGTATTCAGAATTAAAGGCTACATGACATAACTTCCGAAGTATTGTTTTATCTTGAAGAATGGTACAGTTCAAGCCAAACTTATTCATGAAAAATATCAACAAAAAGTTATTACAACAATGTTTATACAAGTAAAATGGAATTAAAAAGTAAAAACTCTCCTTAAATTAAAGATATTTAGTTACCTTTGCTTCTGCTTTGCTGAACAACATGGCAGGTGTGATATTAACAGGAGGCTTTCCAAACCCTAGAGCTATCAGCATGCTTTTCATGTCTTTAGCAGTAGAACTTTCTTGCTGTAAAAATCAAGAATGGTTTTAACTTCTACTGTATGATACTTTTTGGCATGTGTTAAGATATTAATTTCATTATAACAAAAATTCATACTTATGGAGTACTAAATATGATATTAAAACCACCAGCATATCAATCAGTATATCGTTTTCCTTTGTGATGCCAGATTCACCTGACGAATCATTGTATTATTCAGTACAGCCCATAGTTACCTTAATTTTATCCATTCATTTGTTTTCAGAAATAAGCTCCAAATGTAGTTATAAAGTACAATGATAATTTTTTTATGTGGACAGCCATCTTCATGTATAGACGTGGATGTCTGAGTTTAGAACCATCACATGTCTAGATGGTAAATACAAGATATTAAAATAATAATAGTAACAGCTGCATAATACACTAACCCCTTTGTAACCTATCACATATGGACTGTGATAATAATGGAACAATACATGCAATATGCTTACTGTATCTTCATAAAAATTGGGGAAATGTTAATGATTACACATATTTTGTACATTAAGTATTTCTACTAAAAATTTCTTTTTGTAAGTATTTGAACTCAGATTCCAAACAGTTTGAGTGCAAGATGATTTTCACATTAAATATAAAAATATTTTTTTCATCTTATGCAAATGAAATCTATAACCAAGAACTTAAATATTTTTCAAGGTAAATTTTTAAAATTCATTTTCTCTACCACATTACTAGCTGTAGCTATTATGCACATTAAGTGCAATAAAATATTTAAAATTAAAGAAATAGAAATATGCACATGCCTTTTAATTTTGCATTGAATAACCTTAAATTATTTTCTTTTGACTGTATTGTAATCTTACATTTTCATTGTTTATTTTTAATGTTTTGTCTTTCTTTCCAGTCCTTTCCCATTTATTATTCATCTCACACAGGAAATATTACAGTATTATTAGCATATTCTTTAGCCTTTGGCAAAATGTTCTTACATTCATGTACTATTCCAGCCCCCCATGAACCAAAGAGAAGTTTGAGTTATATAAAACAAATGATTAAACCTTCCAAATATGCATTTTAAAACAAATACTATATTATCAATTAAAAATCAAAACTTGAATACAAATAAACTGTATCTAACTAATAGGTACTGAGGTAAGAAACAACTGAAGGTACTACTGAGAACAAAGCAGCAAATAATCCTATCAGTAGTTTAATAGGTCAAACATCAACTCTAAGAGGAGAGCATGTTTTATAAATATCCATGATCATTGCAACTCTACCATGAGACTTAGGGACTGATTCCAGATGTAGGAGGAGAGCACACCTCTTGTGTATTAAGAATTAGCACTGAGTGTGGTATTCTCAACTCTACTGAACACAGTGGCTTGCAGGAGGACTCCTGATATATAGATATTTATTGCTTTTGTACAGCATGCTCATTTCTACTCAAATAAACAGATTCTATGGAACAGACTATTTGCAGGAGGAGGGCACAATATCACGTTGCATTAGTCCAAACGTAATGCTTTTAACTAGATAGGTTCTAGTTATACGAGAGGGCAGATTTGTGTACTGTGTTCTTAGATCAACTACAGTAAAATGGTTGTAGCTGCAGGTGGCCAAGTGATGTATCTAAGTGTCTCATCTCACTTCTCACCATATTTATACTCCTTGTTTTAAACACAGAAGTTGAGTTTCAATTTGTGATCATTCTCCATAATCCACCACCCCAGCAGCTTGGAGCAGGTTGAATGGTAAGGGTCTTCTCAACTCCACTCAACAAGATTGGGGAAGGAAAGGGATTTCTGAGAAGGTTTCTGAATTATCATCATTCCTCCTGTCCTGAAAGGTCCTTTTACTGGGAGCAGTAAAACGGGTGACTGTAAAAAACTGTTAAAATTGAGTATGTACAATCCAGAGTAGTGAGCAGAATAGTCTGCTAATGGTAACTATTCCATGAGAGTTTATGGAATAGGTGTAGTTTGAATTAGACAACAGATTAAATATAGACATACAGCAACTCATACCAAGAGATTATCTCAAATGGCCTTGCACAACATCCCATTTCACAGTAGGCACAAGTACAGTTACAGTAGATGGTAAGAGTGTTTTCCATTAATCTAATTGATACAGGTTTTGGATAAGTATAATCTGGGAGGTATCACCAATCATCTTCTATGGCCCTTGAGAATAAAAGAGGGTCAGAAAAATAGTATGTATTCCTCTGAAAGATGGTGATTGAAGAATGACAATCTGTGAAACATAAAACTTTCAGGAAAGAAAACAACCAAAAGGTAAAGAAAAGGAGATAACAGTGGCAAAAAGGATTAAAGAAGAGCATGTCCAACCAAGAGTAAACTCTGCCACTCAACTGATATAGTGTGGGCTAGCCAAAGAAAGCAGCCTGTCACCCAGATTGAAGCTTCCAACAAATATACACAGTCTCAAGGGTATAATTATTGCCAAGAAAACAAAAAGCCTTCAGACAGAAGCTTCAAAAACAGTTCAACCAAAGAAAAATGTGGAATAAACTAAGTGGAACATAATCAAGTGAGCCACAAGTAGGGGTAGAAAAGAGAACATGCCTGATGAAGAGAGAGATGGTCAATAGCATCGACTCGGAGTAAGCCCTTGCTCAGCATTCAAGTGTTGGGAATCCTACCCTCACTGAGAAAAGTACCTCAATAAAATAAAAGATAAGCATCAAAGATTAGAGAAATATAATGTGATAGGAACTAAGGAAATGCAGGAAGAAAGACAGTTACAGTCCAGGCATCATGACTAGTCCTAAGAGAGGCTCACAAAAGAGGATAAAGGACCACAATAAAGCAAAATCATAAAACTTTGATAAAGTAATTTTTGTGCCCTTCAACTTCAATCATAAACTTGGAAATCAAACCCCTCTTGTCATTTAATACTATACTGTTTATAGTCAATAAAAAGCAAAGGTTTTAATCTATCAAATGAAGTATTAAGTTACATTATTTTCCATAGAGAATTATCTATTTCACTTCCAGATCACATTTTATTCCTATGGAAAACACATCAATAAGCATAACAAAATTTTTAATAACTTTTGTTACACAATTAGAAAGTCAGAAAAATTGTGACAGCTACAGGACATTGCTTTCTGAACATGATTATGCTGCATTATTTAATTAAATCAAAACTATTATGTACAGTATTATCATTGGTATAAAAAGTAAGGTTAAACTGTATCAACAGTCAACAGCAAAATATAACTATAAAAGAAGACCCAAGTAAGCAATGTATTCTTTATTAATTACAAACATTTTAGGTCAAATGAGTTAAAATAGTAATAAACATTTTTTTAAAAAGGTATGCTGTTGAGTAACTTGCAAGCAGCCAAAGGTGTTATGTTGTTCAATGTGGTAATGTAATGTCAGCAGTATGTTCTTGTGATTTACAACTTGCATGGTGAGAGTGTTAGTTTCAGACAATTCAAAAACCAGTAAAATAATACAATTTAAGTATAACCAGATTATATCTATTATAAAACTATTTAGGATAAACAAATGTAGTTCCACATTAAAATTTAGTCATTTTAAAAAGAAAAATTTAGATTTTTTTTTAGTGGTTACAAGGTCAAATTGACCAACCTTTGAGTTATGGTAAAACATTGAGAGATACAAAAGTTTTATTGAAAAAACACATCTGAAATTTACTTAGAAAATTTTATATATCATGCAAATGAAATTTTTCAGATGAATATTTTTAACCTTAACAAGAAAGTCACCTTTGTACTGAGAGCAGTCAACACTTTGGTTCCATTTGTTTGGAGAAATTTTAAGTGAAAATATTTCATTAAAAATTCTGATTTTTTTGTCTATAAAAATCTTAATTACTGAAAGCTTGTAAACATTTTTGAAGATATGTAAAACATACTAGAAGTTATATTATGGAACTATAAAGATTAATTTGGAGTCACAAACTCAGACAATGTGGCTCAGCCCATAGAGAGTGTTAAATACATTTTTATTTTAAAGAAAAATGTACCTGTACCTTTGAATATGTTTATGTCTTAATGTCTAACCCTATTACAACAAGAAAGGGTTCAAAGGCCATGTCATGGCATTTGTTGACTTGCATTCAAACTTTTATAGAGCTCCTATTTTATGAATTGACATCAATAAGTTTAGAATCAAATTGTAGATTATAATTCAAACTTTAATAGGAGTTAATTTCTCAATTTAAAAGTAAACATTAAAAACACATGTAAATACAGATTTTGAGTCACATAGTTTGTGATGTCAATATACCAAGCCTATAATTTTGTAAAAATTAGAAAAAAATATTGATATTGACAAACTAAACAATAAAATAAACCTTTTTATTTTGCTGATATATGGTGTATATACTGAATTAAACACAGTGAACCTATTCAACTCTTTCCATGTTTTTTGAAACAGTCCCTCATATACTCTTACTACAGTATATGACATGTGAATAACTAATCAACAGCTTTGGAATGTCCCCAGAGTGGTTTTCTCAGCCATTATAATTTTTGAAAAAGTTACTGTGTTCTTTTGATCCAAGTTAAGAAGGCTGGTTGTGTCTTTAGTCTGCTCAAAGTTTCATGTTTAAAATTTAAATAAAATATCAGTTATTAAGCTTAATAACTTAGTGGAATTCTATGGTATCAGTGAAGTTATTATTTTGGGTTCATTGAACTGTATATACAAAACCTAAAAAAAATCTGACATCCTCCAAGTGCAAAATGTTAAAAGGCTTAGCAAGCTATGTCCAGCAACAATGAAGTGTAAAATTCATAGCAAGAAGAGATAATTTTTTGCTTCCTGATTTGTTTTATAGTTTAAGAAAAATAAGTTTATAGTAATTTATTTATAAATAGTAATAATCTATATACTATAATGTATGCTAATTGAAATGTGACTGTATATTACAAAATATTAGTCCAATAAAACAATTTAAGCTACCTTTTGTTTATGTTATACCAATTCATATAGCATAAGTCTGTAGCTAATAATCCACATTTTAATAATATTTAAGTTTTAAGTTCTTAATTTTATTAAGCAATATTAAAAGAAATTTTGAAATTCTCCTAGTGTAAGAAATGTGACATTTTTCTCTAGGCATTTCCTCTTCTTTAATTTATTCATCACCTCTCCACCAAGTAAAAAACTGAACTTCAATTACTTATTACAAAATCATCATTGCTCAGACAAACCACGATTTTTATAATATCTTTCAATCTTGTTATAGAACCATCAAATCGAGTATCAGACCTTTCTTTCTACATCCACCTGTCACACCCGCTTTTTCAGGATTTGCTAATAGTTATTATAGATTTAATATTACATTATTTATATCAAACATCAAATGACATATCATATTAAAGTGATTTCTGAACAGAGAATTGTCAACATCTCTATTAGTATAAGCTTCATTCTCACAGAAAACACATTTACTAACTTAGATAAATTTGTAATGACTCTTTTGTATAGTTAAAAAGTCACAACAATTGTTACAGTTACATGAGATTGTCTGTTGTTTGCATGTTATTTTCTTTTCTTTGGTGCATTAGTTAATTAAATAAAAAATTAATGCACTACTACTATTAGTATAAAAAGGAAGGTTTAAATGTCATCAACAACTGACAACAACAAAAGGGTCCAAGTGAGTTACTTTATTTCATTGTTTTTTTTTAAACAAGTGTTCATTATTATATAAAAATAACTAAAATGTAAGAATAAGATTTTTTTTAGGTTAGTTGAGGTTAGATTACAGAAAATAAATAAATTTTCACGAGGCACACAGGCAAGCAGCTTGTGATTAATGTGATTTGATAGCATAATATAAGCCCCACAATTCCCCAAATGATTTACAACTTATGACAGTATTAATAGTAGTTAGCCACAGTTCAAGGGCCAATAAAACAATAAAATTTAAGTATAAATTGATGTATACTGTTACCAGTTTTATGTTATTAAGGATAAATGATTGCAATTTCCTGCTACAATTTGAAGTCATTCTAGATAGAAAACAAGGGGTAATTTAGATTTAGATTTTTTGGTCTTCAAAAAGTAGTTCAAACTGATCAACCTTGTATAAAGTTGGGGATAGATGAAACAAATAAAACAGTTTTAAAATTTATTAAAGAGGTTTTACAGATTATGCAAAAGAAATCCGAGATTTGGGGGAGGAGGAATAGTATTTTTAATCATGACATAAAAATCGCTTTGCACTCAGACTAGTAACAAAACAGATTAGATAGTTGCAAACAAATCATTAGTGGAAAAATACTCCATTAAAAGACTGGGTTTTTGTCTACAAAAGTCTTGTAATCTTTCCAAAATTCTATCAAATTTTGTGAAGATACAACATACCGTACTATTGGGTTGAGGAATAATTCGTGAGCGTTTTTTCAAGTTAAAAAAATATATTCATAAATGAAATGCTTTCGCAAAATATTTCATGTCATTTGGTAGATAATTCTTTGCTCTATTAGATGGTGTGTTTGATTTTCATATGTCTTTAATTTTTGCTTTCATTTTCAGCTCATTAAATGGAATGTCAAGTGGACAAAATCGAGCGTTTTCGACACCATCTGCTTTTCGCATTTAATATCTTGCAATTTCGTTTACAACAATGCATACTATATACCTAGGTATTACATGAAATAAAGTATCATAAATGTTTTGGGTGTAATGTGTTCATGCATTGAAGTATTGTATAGTCTTGCATGTAATGCTTGAATGAAATTATTTTAAAACGCTCACGAATGATTCCTCAACCTAATAAAATTTATAGTATAAATATTTAACAAGTGCAAACGTGTATGTGGTTTTGGTATATTATAGTGAACACACTGCAAAAGGGTAAATATTTTATAAAATGCAAAACGATGTATTTTCTTTTACTTACCATTTTTACCTGCATACCACTGTTCTTTCCCCCACTTTGCACATATATCATTCGAGCTGCTTGGACTTCAGAACAAAGAAAATCTAAAGGAAAACATTCCATTTAAGTAAATAAACATTTTTTGGTTTACACTGTGAATTAAGGAAACAAGGTAATAGAACAAATATGGAGTAAAACTGCTCACAAACTAAAACTTCATGACCTGAAAACAAAATTTTTGATACTACCTTTTGTAAACTTATTAGAGTTTAAAAATTACATTTACTTCCAATTATCAATACGTGCATAAGTAATACCAAACATCTAAATACACTGCTGGCCAAAATCTTAAGGACAATGAACATAAAGAAAAAATATTCATTTTGCATCGTTAGACTCAACCACTTATGAGTAGAGCTTCAAAAGATGAAAATAAGAAAAGGGAAAATAAAAATAAACCTTTTAGCATTTAATAGGGAAAATGTGAACACTATAAAATTAGCCTAACTAAATACTAGCCAGTCAAAAGTTTAAGACCATACCAAAAAGAAGTCCTAAACAGGGTAGGAAATACCCAACAAGAGGTCTCAGTAGTGAGTTGCACAGCCGTCATTGTGAATAACTGCAAACATTCACTTTGGCATGGTTGATATAAGCATATGCAGAAAGCTGAATGGAGTGTTATTCCAAGTGGTGAAGATGGCTTCACGAAGATCATGCACTGTTTGGAATTTACATCCATTTCTATAGAGTTTCCTTACCATCCACCCCCAAACATTTTCAATGGGGTTCAGTTCAGGCAAACATGCTGGATGGTCCAAAAGAATCATGTTATTCGCCATGAAAAAGTCCTTTGTCCTGCAGGCATTGTGGATTGCAGTGTTGTCCTGCTGAAATATCCAGTCATTTCCACATAAGTGAGGGCCTTCAGTCAATAAGGATGCTCTCTCCAACATGCCAATGTAGCCAGCTGCTGTTTGACACCCCTGAATAACCTGAAGCTCCATTGTTCCATGGTAGGAGAAAGCACCCCAGATCATGATGGAACCTCCTCCACTGTGTCGTGTAGAAAATGTCTGCGATGGAATATCCTTATCGTACCAGTAACGTTGGAAGCCATCTGAACCATCCAGGTTAATTTTTTTCTCATCAGAGAACAAAACCTTCGTCCACTTTTCTACGTCCCATGTTTGGTGCTTCTCAGCAAAGTTTAACCGAGCTGTTTCGTGGTGTGGAAGGAGGCGTGGCCTTTGAAGACGTTTATGGTTTTTAAAGCCTTTCTCTTGTAGATGCCACCTTATTGTTCTTGAGCTGCATTCTGCATCCGTAAGGGCCTTAATCTGTTCGACAATCGGCTGGTGTCTTGCTGGACAACCCATCAAATCCTCCTGCTTAATGCCAGTGAAATTTTCTTAGGTAGACCAAGTGGAATTCTCACTTCAGGGTCTTTTAAGACATTTGCAACAGCAGTTTTACTATGCCCAATCTAACCAGTGATGACACATTGAGAGAGACCTTGCTTTTGCAGTTCGACAATTCTGTCACGTTCAAACTCTGTCAACCATTTTAGCCTTTGCCATGTTTTTACCTAATGTAACACAGGAGATGTCAGTAGGAGATGTTGACAATGCTAATGCTTGAACACAAATGACTAAATTTCGTTACATGTTTACCGATTAACGCTTCGTTTCTGTATGGTCTTCAACTTTTGACCAGCTAGTATTTAGGCTAATTTCATAGTGTTCACATTTTCCCTATAAATGCTAAAAAAAATTTTTATTTTTGTTTCCCCTTTTCTTATTTTCATCTTTTGAAGCTCTACTCAAATCAGTGGATGAGTCTAACAATGCAAAATGCATATTTTTTCTTTATGTTAATGGCCTTAAGATTTTGGCCAACAGTGTATCTTTATTGTTAAAAATATCCATACAAATACATATTTTGAATGTACAAGTATTGCTATTTTTAATGTGCCAGCATAACCCACAGGCAATTAAAGTAATTACTGTGACTAGTTGCCATTTTCTTAACAAATTTAGGCTCAAAACATGTAGCTAAATACAAAAAGGATACAGAAATCATTTTTCACAATTACAGTTATATAATGTTGGGTGATGCAACTGAGTAACTTTAGGCTCATTGTCAAATGGCTGCTAGTTCAAGGATGACCTGTGTCATGTGCTTGTGCCAAATCAGGAATTTAACTTAATAGCTGTATTTATGTAACCTTTTAAAACTTGGATGTTTAAATAAAGATATAAAGTGAATTGAAATAGTTATTTGTAACTTTCTGTTTGTAACAAAATATTCTATAATATTTGTGTACTAGATCAAAGTAAATGTATATTCAACAAGAAGATAGCCTGGAAAATAAGGGTGTGTCTTGTACAGTCAAACTAGTAAAACTGATAAATTACTGGTTATAAATTACAGTATTTTTTGGTGTGTAAGACATGCTTTTTTTTAATTGAAAAAAAAATATGGTATTTTATTACAATACTAGAATCATATCCATAAAGTACATTTACTACATTGTAGATGAAAGTAATTAAGTCTTACCTAAAAGAGTAAGTCTACTCTCTTTTGTTAGAATCCTTTGACTAATAGGTCCTTCCACCATTGACTGGTATGGACAACCTATTTGGGTGAAAAGGAAAAAATTGAAAAAAGCACTTTTTAAGTGATACAAACAGACAATACATCTATGCTGGTGGTATGTAAGATTTTCATAGCACTTCCTGTCCCATCTAAACATGCAGTTTGTTGCACCTCTCAACTCAGTATAACCTATGTGTTAATTATTCTTAGAATACTACTTAATTAACATTTTTAAAGTTTTGAAACTTTAGTTTTAAATCTGTACTTTCAGATATAATTTATATGTTCCTATAGTCATATAAAATCTCTTATCTGTTACTGAATAATTTTGTGAAGAAAAAATCTTTTTTATTAAAACCTGCACATTTATATCTTACATTAATAAACAGTCTAAATAACAACAGTAACTATTCTATCCTAACATAATTAAAAATAATAAATGGGGTCTAATTTTATATACAGAAGAAAAATTAATAATAAAAGCTAGTTAAAAGTGCAAATACTTTTGAAACTTACCAATTTCTTTCAAGAGTGCACTCAATTCCAACATGAAAGAACTGGCATCTTCTGGATCTGTTAATACAGTTTTCCAGGATAAAGAACTATACCATTAAATATACAGTAAGCCTATTATACATAAAATTTTTTGATGTCACACATTGTTTCTGTGCTTACTGAACTGTTTTTACAATTACTTTTATCCCAAATTATCAACTTCATCTAACTCCAAATTTAGGTCATTTCAAAATTTTACCATAAACCCAAAGAAAAATGAAGTTAGATGTTTCTTCTTTCAATTTAAATGTTTGAATATTTCAGAGTAAAAATATATAAGAATGCTCTATACTGCTACATTTACCTGCATCTAATCTACTTAACATAAATAATACAAATGTTTGGTATTTAATAAAATCAAAACTAACTTTTTTTTTAGCAACAATTAATTTGTTATGTGAAAGATAGTCACAAAATGTCAGGTGTTTTAAGACTTTCAGTTATCAAGTTTAACAAGTTTTTCTGATATTCTGTAGAGAAAACACCATCTTATGCTCATAATTTCTTTGAAACAAAACAGTTACTAGAATAATTTATACTGAAAGATGTTTACAACTTTTTAATAACCTGTTGTAAGCAAAACTAACATTTTCTTCACATACAATATAATATAGTATGTTCACTGCAATTACTACATCCTGTAAAGTTAAAAACAATGACTGGTCCAGGTGATTGCTGTATTATTAGCAATCAGAATGATTTTGAATAAATATTTTTTATTTCTAAATCACCAGTTATTTTATTATTAAGCCTCAGAAAGAATACATAATTTAATACCTTGATACAAGAAAACATTCAGTCAAAAACAATGGAAGTACACACACAGTCCACATGATGAATTTATCATCTAAAAATATGCTGCCCATTATCTGTTTCTTTCATGAAACAAGTGTCCCTGATTAGTATAATGTGCAAAAAAACACAAGCCAGAAGGTAATATATGATCACCACCAGAACTTAAAACCAAAACAAACATAAATGAAATAAAGTAAAACAAATAACTTCTACTTCAAAATCTAAGTTTTATAGATTCTAGAAAATCCACTTAATTAAGAACACCCAAGACAGCAACAGGTATGTTCTTACAATAGGTGATGCTGTAAAGACAAGATAAACATTCATTGTTATAAGAACTGCATGAACCATAAAATACATTTTATATATGCTGCAAAACTCAATTATTAAACAGAGGATTGATTCTTTTGGATGTAACTCAAGTGAAAGGAGCAATAAGATAACACAGACTAGTATATTTTCAAGCATGTCTATGATATTAAACAAATAAGGCTACCAATTGAAATTAAAAAAAATATATCGTCTGCAGTCACAACAGTAACAAAACAAAATTAAACAGAGCAAAATGTGAAATATTAAAGAAAATTGGTAGGAAAAATGAACAAATTGAAAATATTTGAAGTATCATTATTAACAGTCAATATTTCAAATGTTTGTTGCACCAAAGCCTGATGGATAAATTGAAATACAGAGAATAGTGTGCAGAATAATATGGTTTTGGTAATAATGTTTCTAAATACTGCAGCTCCAAAGGTTACTGGGACAAGTTGCAGTAAAACCATAATAAAAGTTTAATCTGGATTTGGACTGACTTGTTCTCTTCAACATTTTATTAATACAGGTATAAAAAGATGGAACAAGTATGCAAAAAATGAAGCTCTGGTGCAAAGACAAAATACAAGTGGAAAACCTTTAAAAGAAAGACTTAAATCTAATCAGGTTTTATTTGAACCACTCTGTGTGAAGTTTTTTGAAACACATTTACATAATTGCTAAGTTGAACTACAGTACTGTCAGCTTACCAAAACACATCTTTACAAAATGCAGAACAACAAAAACAATTGAAATTGCAAACTGTATTACAATTTTCTTAAATACAAAAGCTGGCTCAAGTTATATCCTAATGTTTTCATTTAAAAGACAAGACTTTCCTTGTCTTTCAATCTTAAGCACATAAAATTAATTATGGTGACACCTACAACAGATGATTTGATATTTCTAAAGAAACAATTATTTCTGCCTCCAGATTATATACCAATTCCAACTTCCGTTACATCATACTGGCTTTCTATGTGATTGAATCTAAAGTGAAGATGGAAAATTTGAATATGAATCAATAACACTGAAAAAAAGATCCTTCATTGAAGGTAAACATGCATGACAAAGAGCTTAAAGGTGAGAGTTTTTTCAAGTGTGGTATAAGTGCAATTTTAATTCATTCAATATAAAAAATACTATCATTTTTAAGCCTGTTGTAACATGACAGAAGCCTAACACGTTTTATCAGTAATAAAACAATTATTCCTTACAGCTGTTAATTACAAAAGTCTTGTATACACTATTTTCAATGGTAAATTAGTGATTGAGAATAGTATCAGGACTTTTTCAGGTATTCTTTCATCAAAATTATGTAGAATCCTGAAATTAGGTAAATAAATTAATTTTTATAAAATCCTTTGATTAGAAATATAAAATTGATAGCCATAGTGAAAGGCCTAAAGTAAGGTATCCTGCAGTGGTTGTTTATTCTGGGCAACATTCTGAGGGCAGATGAACTCGGTTTCCTGCGTTGCTAAATATTTCTTTAGAAAGACCTGTTTACTCTTGCAAAACAAACAAAAAAACTTACCTGTTATAGCATTCACATGTTCTTCCAACCTTGAGAGAATGTTTAACTCATTTGACAACCATGCTACAACCTGGGTAAACTCAATAGACTTTGGACCTCCTTCTATAGCTTTCTGTAGATTATCACTCTCTAGCAATGGTCCAGAATACCTGTTCAGGTAATTTTTAAAATATGCAAGATACTATGGTACTAGTATTTCTAAATTGGACTATAACAAAAACCATTTCAAACAAATACAAAAGTATCCAAATAATAAAAAAAAGGAAAGTTAATTATTCACTTCACATACAAATTACTCTGATAATTAAAAAGTAAAAATCACTATCACAATGGTGAATGTAACAAGGCTTTCAAATATAAATATCAGGTTTTTAAATTAAATATTACAAGTTTTTGTCAATTTCTTTCAGGATATTGACTGTCCAACACACAAAGTAATTTTAATATTAAAAAACCTTCATGCATCAAAACATTTTCAAAATTCAGATGCAAAATATTTATAACCTACAGTTAATTATCAATTTTTTTTAGAAAAACTATATTTGTTATTTTCACTTCTGTATCTCTGTAAGGATTGGTTCAATTTGACCTACTTGTATAATCTCCATACAAAATTAGGAAATAAATATATTTTGCAGATTATAAGATACTCCAATGCAAAAGACACACTGAAATGTTAGAAGGTAATATTCAGAAAAAAGTTTGAAGTGGAATACTACAATATTTATGCCAACAAAACCTAACCTTTTCTGTAACTTTTTTGCCCAAATGATAATATTCACTGAAAAAATAACACAAAGAAACAAGTTTTAAATATACAACAAATCTGCTAATAGATTTAATTCTCTACCCATCTTCAAACCTGGAAAAGTAACCAGTTTTGTCATCTATCTAACAATCACTATTACAGTCACTGATACCATCAAAATCATCAATGCTATTGCTCCACTTGTAAAGAAGGTCATCTTCTGTACTGTCCATTGCATTACCAATAGCACATTTCTTGAAGGACTTGATTGTATTTGCCTTTACTACTTTTCCATGCAATTTTAAAGATGTGACACACCTTTGCAAGTTTTATTTCACACAACCAGTGGATGTAAATCCATGTGGAACCTTTACCTATTGACCCCATTTGTCCTTCATAAAAGCTTTGAAGAGCTTATTAATCAATACATCCAGTGGTTGTAGTTGGTATGTCAGACCTCCTGGAATGACAGCAATTTGTATTTCTTGTTACTGTACTTTTCTCTTCATTACCTCAGTTTTACAAGACCTAAACTGGCCCCACACAACAGAGCTGGTTTCCTAAGCTAACCACATGATCTTCTTTCCCAAACTTTAAGCCAAAGTTTGACTCTATCTTCAACACTCACCCTTTCCAGTGAATGTGAACAAAGATTCTCACTGGAATTTTATCCTTTGGCAGTTTTTTTGTTTAAAAATCAGAAGTTGTGAGAGTTAAGTTCTATCAACACAGCATTAAAGAATGGTAGAAAGTCCTATACAATTGCTTACCAATTAAGTGAGAAAAATTAAAAGAAAGTGATCTCAGTATCATGTTAATCAAAATAGGTTTAGGGTAGACCTAGGCTTAGCATAAGCTGAACACCGACCTTTGCTATTTAAGACACATGGAAATTTTGTATTTTTTAAAAATTAAGTGTGTCTTACAAGCCATAAAATATATTGATTTTTACCTTTCTAAAATAACTATAAATTTAACACAAAATTGAAAATGTTTAGCATAAATAGCTTAAATGTCATAAAATAATGGAGGGCATGAAACAATATTTCTTTAGGTTTTGTGTTTTTTATATGTTTGAAATAACCAAAAAAATAATAAATTACTATATCAATTCCATTATAATCTAAAAGCTGAGTAAATAAGCTGCATTTAGGTCTAAAAAATATGAAATTTTGACTGGACTAAAAATGCAACTTACCAGTTTGGAAGATTGTATTGTAAGAACTAATATGACATCACAATACTTGAAAACATCTGAAAAAGCCACAAGTGTGAGATTCAATTAGTTATTCAAATGTCTTAGGCTGAAGTGTATCTAAATGGAAAGAGGTGAGTAGGGCTTTTCAGGTGATGCACGTATTTCACACTTGAAGTTAAGTATATTTAAGACCATAACAAAAAGGCTGGATCAGTATGGTTTTGTTAGTGAATACACGAGTAAAATCTTTTAACTGGAATTACATAAGACCTGATCAGTTTAATGAGAAGATCTGTAATGATTCAAGAGTGCAGCAGATAAAATTTTAATCATATCTTAATTTTAGACATTTACATTTGGACACTTTAGTGTCAAACAGTGAGGGTGATAGATTTTAGGAAACTGTTCAAGACTGTTTTCTTCATCAAATGGTTTGAGAATTGACTTGAAAGAATGCAATATTAAATTTATTACTGACCTACAATGTGGATATGGTCAAGGGGATAAAGTGGGAGAAACTGAGTACAAGTTGTCACGAGGGTGGTATTGCATATTGAGATAAGAATAATGGTAGTTTTGTCCCAATTTGAGAGGATGAGACTGGGTTAATTGGAAATGCTTCCAAGATGTGGGATGTTTTTGAAAACAAGTTGTTCCATATTTAAAATAAGCATGTTTCACAGAGTTATAAAAAGAAAAGGGGGTTATTGCAAATTACAGACCAGAGTGACTCATTGGAAGTATTATGAAACAAATTAAATATACTAATCACAAATTTAAAAAGTTTTAGTTAACAAGTAAGATAGAAGACTTGAAATATTATAGAAAATCAAGATAGCTGGTTAAAAGTCTACTACAAAATAATTAAAAAAAAGACATTAAAAAATTAGCTGAAAATATTAAAACAATGAAGATTTCTTTGAATACAGTAAAGGTAAAAATATTATTAGAATGGTAGTTTAAGAGATTCTGAAAGAAAGGTTATTACAGCAGATAACAGGATGATTGAGTTCCTAAATTTATTTTTCAGTTTTCACTAGAGAGAAAGAGAACAGCATTCCAAATCTTTAGAAATTAATTGTGGGAAATATAACATATGTATAAACTGTATATCCGTTTCAAAACTGTCAGAGTTTAAAATATGACAAGGCTCTCCAACTAGATAAAAGTTTTCCATGGATATTAAAAGAGGTTTAAGACTGCATTAATAACATCCTTACCAAATGTTTTGAGACCTTGAGTAGTTAATAGGCAGATACTGGAAGACTGGAAGTTAGCTAATGTTACATCTGTTTCCAGGGGAGAAAGGGGAACAATTCAAATAATGTAAGGTAAATTAGTCTTACTTCTGTGTTGGTTAAAAGTTTTGGACAGACACATACTAAATCTTAACTCATAAATCTTGAACTTTTTCAAGGTCACTACTTAGGTTGATAATCATAAAACTGTAAATTTGTTGTAGCTGAATTTCAGAAAGCTTTCACATAAAATAACTGAGTGTAAGTGATAAGTCAGCTTAAAGAATAGAGTTTGTTAAAGAAAAAGAGTTATAATAACTGGAACTTAGTTACACTGTATTGGATTTGCAAGGGGTATCTTGGAGTTTATATTAACAATAATGATTAAAGGGTGGTCAACAAACAAGAAGTTTCTTGGTATTATAACTGTGTTAGTAATTAACATTGAGGAAAATACTACTGATTTACAAAGTACTTTAAATCAATATAAATAAATACTATAATATAAATTTATGCTAAGTATCAATTAAATTGGTAGTGCATATAGGCTACCTTAATTTAAACAATAATTATCACCCTGATGGAAATGAACTATTGAAGAAAAAGTTCTTGATATTTTGGTTGATCAGTCTCACATATTCCAGACATTATGCTAGTGCCAGTAGAAAGGTAAATTAGTTTTTGTTGTAATCTAAAAAAACAGATATCTCTGATTTGGCCTAATTTATGTTCAATCAGTTTTGGTTGATCAGTCTCTCATATTCCAGGCATTATGCTAGTGCCAGTAGAAAAGTAAATTAGATTTTGGGTGGTAATCTAAAAAACAGATATCTCTAACTAGGCCTAATTTATGTTCAATCAGAAACCTTCCTGTAAGAGTGATGTCAGATTGTTAGAAAGCAATGAATTACAGGAGAGTTCTCAGATGTTTACTGGGATAAGGCAGGATAGATTTTTTTTATAAAAGGTAACGAAATGAAATGATTCATCATCTTTTTTCATGTTTAATGGAAAAAAGAGGTGAGACTATGAGGCATATATTTAAAGCTTGGCAGGATTAGAAGTAGTTGGCAAATAATGTAGTTTTACTTTTCAAAAAGGTAGTTAGCTTTTGGAATATACGACCTTTAGACATAGAAGATGCAACAAGATTAAGAAAAGACTTCATGAGTATTTAAAAATCAGGGCTGGATATAATCAGATTCATAGTATTATTTGATTGATGACTTAGGCCTAAACTAATTAGCTAGCACTCACCCAAGATCGTTTAAAGACCCCAGAACATCATCAAAAACTGAGACTGTATCCATTATATTATTATGCTTTCTATTTAGAAATGAGATAAATTTATATTATGTTAAAAATGCAATCTCTGTGCTTTAAATTTTACACCAATCTATTTCACAAAATTCATATATAAACCCCATCTCTACCTATTACTAAACATCCAGTGCCAATGCTACACGGATGACACTGATCTTTTCTAGAAAAACTCCCCCACACGTATACATACGAAAATAACGTAATAAGATATATAATATTAACAAAAACATATGCTGTCTGAAAAGTTAACACGTATAAGTGGGACAGATTTACTGTTTTATCAAAATGGTGAAAAAATGAAGTTATTAAATTTGGTTATCAGATTATGTGGCAAACATAAATGTTGGCACAATGGTTTGTTCAAACTTCTTGCCCCAAGAGTTAATTATTATTTCTCTCAATTTCCGAAAACATATTATCATAAGATAAACTACGTTTTATTTTTCCCAATAATTAATTTCTATTTTAGTGCTTCATTCTTTCGTTGTTTAAGATATCATTGTTTAATTGAAGTTTTAATCAACTTCTAACTCATTTAATTTCATGGTCCTTTTTTTTTTGTCTACTCAATTACCGCTAAAAATCGAGTTTCGACATTCGCCTTTGGCACAGCACAAATAAGTCATTTAGTTTTGCGCTCGACAGGAAACAGTCTATTTAATTATTTTTGTCTTACAAAGCCATATTTGATAAAGCTCCTCTAATTGTTAAAGATATATTTTTCGTGAATTGTTGTAGGTTTCTAAATTGCATCGATAATATTTATCAACACTTCTGATTTCGATTTTAGCTCAGCTTTCCTCATATATTTTTAACTACTATTTTTTTTATCACTAACGTTATAATGCACATTGTAAATGACTCCAGTTCCGCATGGTCAGGCAGATCACTTTTCATTAGATCTAACAAATAGGCTAAAGAATAACCTTTTACCTCCAGATTAGATTTTTCATCAAATAGAAATTAGAGATTTACAGAAAGCTAGATTAGATGTTTTACAAATGAACAGTGAGTACCTTTCATCGTGTACGAATATAATTTCAAACAAACCTTTTTCTATCAAAATGAGCTGATAAGTTCTGGTGTGGAGCAAAGTATCTCTTGGAATATAACTTATGACAGAAAAAGAAATATTTGAACACTCTGGGCTAGATCTAGTGGGTTATTGATAGAAAATCTAAGAATGGTACAGCAATGCTGCTAGAAATGCTTTATGCTTCCAAATATGGGGAGTGTAAAGTAACATTCAGTATAAGCATTCAATTCAAAAACCAGAAACAGACTATGTAATGGCAGGTGACATTGCTTACCATCTGGACAATTGCTTAGAATAAAGGGCTGCTATACTGAACTAACTGAGGCTATGGATCTCTGACTTGGCCATTTAGTTCAAGTGCCAATAAGGTACTTTTTATGTTGGAAATCGTAGTTCAAATTTCTTTAAACATTTTGATCTGATAATAGACTAATTTTGCCCTAGCACGCTGTAAGATTCGAACTAAAGTTTCTGAAAGGATATATACAGTAGTATTATTAGGTTGATGTATTCTAGATCTTCATGTTATTGGTAGTTATAGATGCCTCTATGTGCCACATTATCTATGTAAAAGCCAGTGTGTGTCACGTCGTATCACGCTTGATTTTAAACTTAAATCGTTTCTGAGGTAAGATATTTTCTGTTATATCACCAACGTCTTTAATAAAAAGAAACTTCTTTGATCAACGGAATATCTAAATTAAGTTTGTTTTGGATTTCACGCAAAATTACTCGAGGGCTATGTGCGCTAGCCGTCCTTAATTTAGCAGTATAAAACTAGAGAAAAAGCAGCTACTCATCACAACCCACCACCAACTCTTGGGCAACTCTTTTACCATCAAATAGTGGGATTGACCGTCATATTATAATGCCCCCACGGCTAAAAGAACAAGCACGATTGGTGTGACGGGGATTCAAACCCACGTCCCTCTTGTTACTAGTCGAGTGCCTTAACCATCTGGCCATGCCGCACTTTATAAATTAAGAAATCAACAATCGTTTTCAGTTTTACAATTTTTACATTTCATTTTATACTTTCAGTCTATAGAATGACAACAGTATTAAGTTATTCTTTTTTAGCTATGCAACAGGACATAAAAACTATTTTTGGAACGCATTTTTACTAAAACACACTTTTTTCTATGTATATTAGATGTTGTTATATCAGAAACTATCTCTTTTCAATGTGGTTTTTCGCTGACTTGCCTCATTATAAAGATGTGCATGCAATAGGATAAGATAAGTAATACCCAGGTACGTACCCTCAGGGCACACTTAGTATGGATGGAAAATTTTAGGTTTCTAGGTTCTTTTCTCTTGGATCTATGATGGACATACTTCTTTTCTGTGTGTTTTCTAAAGTAAGCCTAGTTTTGAACTTCAACAGTTTTTTTTTACACTCCTCGTCGATCAGTAACAGAATGGCTGGCTTTATAATGAACCACTTTGCCCGGCTAGATCTCAGTGACGTACTGTTGTTTTCTTCAGTTTACTGTAGTTGTTTATTCGCATAAATAAAATACTTTTGTTCAGTTGAAATATGTCTCATCCTTTCTTATTCATTTTTGTTATGTTGATCATGCTTACAAACTTGCTTAAAACCTAAAACCTGATTTAATTATAAAGTAAATGTGCATTAATATTTTGACTTAAGATATTGCAGTATTACAAAATCACATGTGACTTTTTGCTACACATTGTTTATTTGTGTTTTAATCAATTAATCAAGTTTCTAATGTGGTATTTAAGCATAAATAATGTGCGACAGGTAAACAAATAAAACAAATTCTTTACTTACAGTAATGTACTCGTCTGATACTAATACCAAAGTCATCGATTACTCCAAATAACATATACAAAAGAGCGAATCCCTAACTCAGAGTAACAGAGGTGGACTTAACCAACCACTGAGGGTAGACATAGCCACAGGGCCAATCTGATACAAGTTTCTATATGTTTGCAATTGTAATACGAAATCTTTAGATAATCATATTGATAGTTGCGCGTATATACGCTTTGTACAACTAATTTAGAACAGAACACTGCATGGAAAATTAGGGATATAATTTGAATATGTCGAGATAAAGGTTTATTCTATAGTAGTTATGAAAGGGTGAAACTAGCACCTGTTCTTTTTCTCAAGGTTTTCCGAGATATAAACTTTAAAATGAAGCATTTTAAAGCAAAATTAAAAGATTAACTAACGAGTCATAATGTACAGTAATCCTTCTCCTCAAGTGATACAGAAGACACATGATATCTCAATTAAGACAGTAAAGGGGTACATTAAAATTAGGGTCCAATGAACAATTGAAGTGAAATAGCTAAGACTAAAAGTTAAGAATAAAAATAAAATCAGGAGCAATATAATATAAAACCAAAGTTACAATACCAAATTATAGGATAATGGAATATAGTAATTATAATGACCATTAACATATTACATTGCATATTAAAAATATAAACTATATTTTGTAAAAAACTACAAATCAAAACTTTAAAGTGTGAATTAGAAAATAACAATAATAATGAAAATATAGAATACATTAAATTTAAGAATACATATTTATGTATACAATTCTGCAGTTTCTGCTGCTGATATGAACCTTTCTATTGTATGGATGCAAATCCAGGATTTAATGGATCTTCAGCATTTTTCAACATCGAACTAGATTTTTTCATTTTTTATATCATCCTTGACATTTGCAAAATATGCCTCCAGTAGTTTATAAGGCTAGTACTGGATGATGTTCCACTGGTAACTGACTACAATGTTGTTTTTGTGTTGTTGATACAATCATGATACATTGACTGGTCTTCAAGTACATGTTATGGTTCACAGTAGTCCTCTCACGAATGTCATAGACTGTCAGACAGTTCGTGAGACACATGGTTTTATTTACAGTTGTAAAATTGTGGTTGAATATCAGGTATCAGAAATGCATTTTGATGTCGTTTAATATTCTTTAACCAGTGAAAATTGATTGGTCTTGTGTTTGTCACGTGACTTGCTTGTTTGCCTATTCAAAACCATTTTAATATACCTCACTAAACTCTGTGTATAACATTTTTTTGGTATGAGTTGTATTATTTCACCAGTTCAGGCATGCACTGTGCATCACAAGAACCAGCTTCTGCACTTTGGTGCAAGGGCAGCCTAAGAATAGTTGCAAAGAAGACTGACAATTTTTACATATTTTCCAATAATAGGGATACAAGTTGGTAAATACCATGCCTAGTATATTTTATTATTTTATGTCATTAGTTTTCACAACTCAATACACCTTCATGACGAGTCTTGAAAGACTGAATTCATTTTTAGGATGTTTGTTATACCTCTTTAGCAGAATGAACAGTATCTGGATTTTCACGCAGTTGTTCGATAATTTCTGCAGGCCTGTCCTACTGGACTTTTCTACTCCAGCAATCTTGCAAAGGTGCACAAATATTAAAATTCTCTTTCTCTTTTTTTGTCAGTAAGAGATATTAAATGACTTGGATGACATCGCACTTTGAATTAACTGTATCTGAGATTGAGCAATACAATAAGTAAGTTTGGTTTTCTCAAGATGGTCATTGTAGTTTATCTTGTGTAAATATCTTTATTCAATACTCAGAACGTGTGGCTGTTGTAGTAATTAAAAGCTGAGTGGGTTCTTAATTTAAAAGGTGTACTTGATATCTACTGTAGAGATTTATTTGCATTTTACTACAGTGTATTTGTTTCTCTTTGAAGCTTTCAAAATTTGATTCAGTCAATTCAGATTTGATAATGTTATACTTTCTTAAAATCTCTTCTCAGAGCAGCTTTATTTCATTTTACCTGTCGTATTCAGTGTCTTTGAAAATATCATGTGATCTTCTAGCATGTAAAACAAAAAGGTTTGAAATTGAAGCCAGAGAAACGTTACTTCGTACATGCTTAATTCCTATAGTCACAGTTAGTAAGTACGAAAGATGTACAGAGTTGGCTGAAACTGACTTGAATGCTGCTATGAATAAATAAAGAAGACAACATTTCTGTGCTGTACATCATACTAGAAATATTTAGTGGCCATTTTCTGTATAATTATTGTGTTGCTTCTTGATTAACTGAGATTTATTTCAATTTTTGGTAGACAAAAACCTGTACTGTCACTGTCGTACGAAGCAATAAGACCAGTTAGGCCACCTCCTGAGCAGTTTTCAAGGCATGTATAGCTACAACTTATGTTATTAAAACTTGCTTCTTTTAATTCAGTACATTGCGTTGTGTGTATGCGATTTTGTAGTTAAAGTGGCCCAAAGTTAAACTCATAGTATTAAACTTTAAAACATTATCTGGAGAAGAGGACATACCTCCAGACCACATTAGAAATGACAATGTGGCAATGGCCTGACTACATTGAAGTAACTAAAATGTGCCTTGTTTGATGCGCCATTGTCAACTTATCTGAAGTTAAATATTCTACTCATAGTTAGTAAAAATGACCAGAGGCGTTTTAACATTGGTGCAATGCACTAACGAGTCCCTCTTATCACGGGCCTGTAATATCACAAATAACAGAATACCAGACAGGAAGATGTTTCCTTATATATATATATGAACAAATTGGGATGCAGCTTTTACAATCCACGACAAGTGCAGTTCCTGACCTATAACACAATAAGCTTTCAAAAATATCTGACAAATGAAATTCTTTAAACTCACAGAATGTGATAATTGGGAGTATCTCACACTCCAGCAAACCCCAGACTTTTTCTGGTTGCCTCCTTTAGAGATGAATAGCAAAGGGATAAACACCATACTGTATTATTACTATGTTCATCTCAGGAAGAAACAACAACATGCACTTTAGATTTAAATTGTAGAGAATACATTTAGAGCTGAACTGTATGCTGTAGTTAGTATACCTGCCAGACAATTAATTATGAATTACAAGAACACTACACAACTTTCCTTGAAGAACCAAAGGAGCTACATTACTGATAAAGTAATACATTTAAACTCTCTACAGTTTGCAGAGTTGTTTAAGTTATTGGGTGTTGTGAACCATCATATTTCACCTTATCTTTCTTACCTGATGGCTTATTTGAGTAGAATATCCAAATTGTGACGTGTAATACTATCTAAGCTTGTGATCTTTGATTGAAGTGACTGGGATGATCACCTGCCACAAATAAAGGTAACAACCCGAACAAGGGTAAGCTACTTATTCTTCACACATATTAATTTACAAAAAGGTTGCATCTTCATACATTTCTTGTTACAACTGAACTTCTATGAGAGAGTCTGTAAACGTCCTCATAGTGTTATGTGTATTAATTAGAAAGTCAATTAACAGATGGAAAGTTAGTAGAAGGATAAAACATGAGTCATCTTTAACATTCTTTAAAATCATTTGGATTGTTACTTTAACAAATGCTAATGACACTCTTAAAGTAAGGAAAAAGTATTGAGATTTACTAGTCTTTAACGAATTTAGTATAGAAAGCATTTTATATAATTTCATATCATATCGATATGATTTTGTTTCTAATTTCAATGTTGTAGTCTTATTTCTCAATTTTACTTTAGATATATTAGAATAATCTAGGAATTAAGTAGAAACAGACATTGAAATTAAAAGTAATTAAACATTTACAGTTGTTATCTTTGTTATAAGATCAATAAAGAATTAATGAGCAAAGTTTATTTTTTTACCAGCTGGAGTATTCGTCTCCTGAACGTAAGCTATGAAAATTCGTGATTAATGAAAGGTTTTCTTATGACATGAAAAGACATATGTAACTATATGTAATTGTAAAATGCACAAAAACAGCCACAAAAACTGCAAAACACAAAATGTGAAATCGAACATTTGCATCTATCTTCACATGGAACGAATAAATCTTCATGAAGAATTTGAATATCTATCAACAGGAGGCAAAATAGTAGTAAAAAACGTAAAATTGAAAATTTGTATATATCTCCCCATAAATTCAATGAATATTTATGCCATATTTGGTGTAAATTCATCAAAATGGGTCGAAGTAATGGTGAGAAACACCAATAGAAACCGCAAAACGTAAAATTTGGATCTCCATATCAATTTCAATGAAAATGAATCTAGAGAAGACCACGTGAAGTAGTTACATCGACATATAACAGACAGTACTATTATAGTTATATTGATTTACCAGGCTTGAGATACTCAAAAATAATGGTACATAGTCTTTTGAACTGTATTAAGCATTACTGAGATCATTTCTCACTTTGATTTAGTTATCTATAAAAAATGTTAATTGATAGTACGGCTTGGAGTCATGCTGATGATTATATGTTAAATTGTTTCCAAGGCATGCTGAAACACATTCACTTGGGTTTCAGTTTGCTTTATTTAAAATCAAAACATAACATTTATTGAAAGTGTCATATCGGAGTCATCAGTTATCAATTATGTTTTGATTTGAACAATCGACACTGAAATAATACAGTTTCCTTATATAATAAGTGAAAAATTAATGAGTTTTATTGTACAATGAATAGTGGGATTGACCCTCTCAGTATAACATCCCATTGCTGAAAGGGCAAGCTTGTTTGGTGTAAATGGGAACCCTTTATTTTCATATTACGAGTTGGACACTTTAACCGACTGGCCATGCCAGGCCTAGCATAAAAAGAACCTGAGACACTGTCAACATGTTTCATTTTCAGTGAAAACTACAAAAAAACTTTTTCAAGGCATGGATCAACAACTCATAGTAGACTTCGCTAACATTCTTCTTTTTCCTTCAAAAATCACCCTAACCCTCTTTAGATTGACTATTGAACTGTTAAATATGTGGGAATACACATTTTCTACAATTAATTTTTATTGTTTATAGAATTGTGATATGTTCTTGAAAATCAGAATGAGATACTGATGAAGAAGTGTATTATAAAACTTACACATCAAAACAGTGTGTAAATTAATGTTTGTATATAAAATTTATTGTGTACATCAAATGTAAAAAACAAAACAAAACACTAAGACATACATGTGATATTTAATAACACTATTCAGAAACGCTTTAAGGTAAAAGATTTTTTTTGCCAAAGAAAAACGAATCTAATCTGTTTTTGTAGAGATAGAGAACAAAACTGTTATATTTGTTAATGAAAGAAATTAATAAATATTTGTTGGGTTTTTTTTTTCACCTCAAAAATCTCTTAAATGTTTATATACAAATCACCATTTGGTTTAATTATATTTCATGAAACAGTTCAACAGATTTGTCATTAGTGCACAAGGTTTCTTAACATAAACTTTATAAACAAATGATTATTATTAAAGATGTCTACAAGCTGATATGTTTTATGACATGGATGATTTAATATATCTTTTTTATTCAGTTACTGTACTTGCAAGAAACTGGTTAATACCCAAACAATTTAAAGAACAAAAAATTACATTCTGAAACTTAATAACTTCACAGCTGCATCGCTCCACTGTTCAAAGCTTTGAGAAACTTAAATATCAAAAACCTTACACTGCTCAAAATTTCACATTTTCTGAAGCACACGAATAGTAGGTTTATTTAATTTTTTATACATAGAGTAAATCACTGCATATCTAAGGTAAACACTGGCTAACTCTTTTTATCAGATTCATGTAGCTAGTGGATAAACATTCTGGGAGGTTTAACTTGATAAAGTTTTCCATTCTAAAAATTATCCAAAATGACTGAATATTGCACAAAAACTGTTCTTGCTCAGAGTAACAGTATCATGTGTAAATTTTACACAGCCTGGACTTTGAATTTTAAGCAAATATTAAATCATAGCAGTTCACCATCACATATCATAGAAGCTCATGGAAGTTCAAATAAATCTTTGTTCAGATACTGTAACAGTTTACACACATTATCCTATTACAGTTTTGCAGTTCCTATAATGCAATCCATATCCACACATTAATTGCCCCCCCACTTCAGTAGCAGTAATTTTAAGATTCAGCACATCACACAACATGATTAAACCATCTCATCATAATTCAGATTGCTTTACTGCTTCTTTTATTATTTCTTAACACTTTTCAGTTTAAACATGCATTAATATAAGATTTGTTTGAGAAGTAAATTAATTTCAGGTACAAATGTACCCATTAATTAAACGTTGATATTAGAAACCTTATCAATTTATACTGTATGATAAACAGATGTTGTTCCTCATATCAGGTCTTGACAAATAGAAGAAAAACCAATGATGCATTTAAACAGAGCTTTATAAACGTATGTTTACTTTGGTTTTGTTTTGGTATTTTTATTATGAGTTAGAAGTGAAGTAGAAGATATTATAAAAATGAACCAAATATTTCAATTTGAAGAAAAAGTGGAATATTGAAGTATGTTTTTTTAATGTTACTAAATTTTTGCTGAATGATATCTCTCTACAATAATGGCAATAAGTCTGAATGAGGTTAATTTTATAATACATAAAGTGAAATGATTTTTGGGACATTGAAATGTATATTACAGAATGTTTTTTAACTTGAGTATTAACTGTCTGGCTTTTCTGTAAGATGTACATGAATAATGTAATTTGCTATTGTTTGCTCACTAAAAAGAAGCTTTACTTTGGTGTTATCTTGATTATTAAGTCTACTATGAAGAGTGTGTTAACCTAATTTGTACCTTTACTATAAATAGTGTGTTGTTCTGAATAGTACCTCCACTGTAAAAAGTGCATTGTCCTGATTAGTATCTCTATTTATGCGTAGAGCTATCCTGATTACTGCCTCTGCTAAGAATAATTTATTATCATGATTAGTATCTTTACTATAAACAGATCAATATGGGAAGTACCTCTGCTATGAATAGCGTTATCACAATTAGTACCTTCGTTATAAATAGTTTGTTAAAATTAGTACCTCTACTATGATCAGTGTTATCATGATTAATACTTCTACTATGAATATTGTGCTACCATGATTATTACCTCTACTGTGAATAGTATTTATCCTAATTAGTACCTCAATTATGAACAGTATTGTTATACTCTTTCATAATTTAGTATGAATGATGTTTCCAGGATTAATGCCTCTACTATGAAAAGTATGTTATCATTATTAATACCTCTACTATGAATAGTGTGTTATCCTGATGAGTACCTCTGCTACGAGTAGTGTGTTATCATGATTTATATTTTTAATATGAATAATGTGTTATTTTGATTTGTACCCTTACTATGAAGAGTTCAATGAAAATAATAATCTTCCTTCAGATTGAAGCTCAACATACTATGACAACACTGTTCATACACACACACACACAAAGCATGAAAACAAGTAACAAGCTTGCCAATTTAATGGTAACTAAGACACAAACTGAATGTTTGATAAACCATGGTAACAAATGCCTCTTAATAAATATGCAAGTTCTAAATACTCATGTATAAGAGTTCATGAGATGGATCAGCACTGCTGGCAGTGAAAATGAATTATAAACTTTCCCACATAATTTAGATAGACATTAAGAACAAAAAACAACAACAACAAATATTTCTTCAGATCTATTATTTTGTTGAGTGTAGTTAATTCTTTTTATTAAATACCTCTTTCTGACATAATAAATTCTTGACTAACGTTTGATATAAGAATTTTTGTTTTCTGTATGCCTAAACATAACTTATAATACATAAGACTGAAGTCTGCTCAAGGTAAGGCCATCCAGCCAGCAGAGGCCAGAATTCCAAAGGAGCATTCACACCCAAGAAGATTTAACAACAGGGAACTCAGTCTCATATTCTGCCACTTTATGGAAGTATTTAGTCATCTATTTTTATTTCTGCAATTTTAACAGCAATTTCACTGAAAGTTGGCCTGTCTTTTGGACTTTTGTTCCAGCAGGAAAGAAGTAAGTTTGATAACTGTTGAGGAGCTCCATCTGGTGGGTTCCACTGCAATTCATGGTTTTTCAGAAATTGCAATACCTCTTCATCTCCCTTGTTACTAAAAGGAAGCTCTGCCTGCATGAAAACTTCCCAAGTGAAAACAGCAAAAGACCAAACGTCACTCTTGGTTGACCACTCATCTTCCAGGACTGCTTCTGCTGGAGCCCATCGTAAAGGAATATTTTTGAACTGGAAATAGCTGTATTCCTGAGCATAGGTGTCCTTTGAAAGACTTGGGCTACTTATCTTTACACCCAATTTGGAAGTGATCAGACAGTTTCTTGCAGCCAAATCTTTGTGGACAAACCTGTGGTTTGCTAAGTTTTCCATTCCGAGTGCCACCTGGTGGCAAATACTTATATTTTGACAAGTAGTCAATGGTGGAGGTTTAGGACTTTTACGAGTTGTATCCTTTCGAGTTGCTAACAAGAACTGCTTCAAATCACCCTATGAAATTTAAACAAGAGTTTAAAATCCAGTTATTCTACAAATGAAATACTTTAGTATGCTCCTTATCAGTGATGAATTATCAAATTATCTACAAGTATAATTTTTTTCTTATGCAATTACAAACAAATGCCTTTCATTAAAAATCCACTTGTTTCATATCTAATAGTAAAAAGATTATTTCAGTTTATGTTTCAGGAAATAATTTTCAGTTTTGGGCTTCAAAAATGGCATTTACCTACATTGAATATCTCTGTGTATGTAAAAGTACAAAAAAAATTATCAGAAATTAATTATTTAAAAATTTTGTATAAACTAATTATTTTTAAGAGTAATTAAATCTCAAGGTTAAAAAAGGCATTTGTATCTTTTGGAAATAATACATGGCTGAAATGAACTTGCTATTAAATATACTTTAAATTTTTATAATCAAAACAAATATTATAAAATAGATTAAGTGTCCCTGAGAACTCTTTCAATACCTTCAAGAGTCTACTGAAATTAAAAACAAAATGTTTTTGTGCATTTCAAGTGCAGAATTAAATATCTTGTTAACCTTTCACACAACTTTCATATAAAACTCACTCATTAATGATGCTTTTAAGAGACTTGTACAGATACTTTCTTGGCAATATTGTAGCATTTGAACACACCATGAATTTAATTTCTTGTAGCATTTTCATATTTCATTCTGAATTCATTCTTTGTTTTGAATATGTGGAAATTTCACATAACACATGGTCAAAGAAAGCATTAATTTGATCTTGTGTAAAGTTACTTTTGTTGTTCTAAAGTAATTTTACCACCACCAAGGGAACACATTGATTGATGGAACAATAATAATTGCCAATAAGTGTCTTTCAAAGGTTGTTCAGATGATATCTAGAGGTTAGAGCCACGCCTATGTTGTAATGAGAATGATTAGTCACAGGGACAGCATTTACCATGGGTGAATGAGAGGTTTCTTTCAAACTGAGAAACCTTGGAGTTAGTGAGTCTGGAATGTTTTTGTCAAACAAAATCAATATAGTCTAAAAATTGATATTCATTTATAAAGACTGATACAAGGTCTCATTGTGATAGATTGATAAAAGAATCAATAGTTCAATGCATTTAAAACATCCAATCAGATAATCACATTGTGTTTGCTTTTCATGAGAGAATAAATATTGTATATTTTATTTTGTGTTCAGTCTTTTTATTTCATTTAAAACAGAGTCATTAGTAAGAGTATTATTATTACTCCATAATTGATATATTGACCAAATCTTCAACTATCAAGTGGGTCTATCAGGTGTAACTCTAGGATTTAATTCAGTTTTTCCTAGATAAACCAAAACATACAAAAATATGAGGTTTTAACACTCGTTTATTAGAGATAAACTTCTTAAAAACTTTGTATTACTAACTTCTTATGGATTTTTTTAATGTAACTCACCCAGTCACTATATTCCACAATCACGAGAAACGGTTCCACATCTCGACATAATCCTAGCAGTTTCACCACATTCTGGTGATTTAACTTGTGAAAAATATCCATTTCTCTCTTGAATTCAAAGTGATTATTTTCATCTCTAGTGTGAAGTGACTTCACCATCACCAGGGTTTCAACTTCATTTTCTTTTATTCCACGAGCCTTTGCAATAAATACATCTCCAAATTCTCCTCGTCCTAGTGAAAATAAGAATTGGTTCAGAAGATATTAGGTATTTACTCTATAATTATTGTGGAAGACAAAAATATTTTAAAAGTTTCAAAGCATCTTTATATGTGTAAGCCAATAACTTTTAAGAAATACATTTCAAGTTACAAACCAAAGCAAGCTTAATTAATGCCTCAACTCCATGACCAATGGTTGAGAGAAGGCTCTATTGACAAAAACAGTGATTGTTTCTTTGAGCATAGATGGACTTTCAACAACGCAGATTTGTAGAAGAAATAATTTTCACCAGTCCACCATTACAATTGACAATTATGTTCTGAAAAGCATAAATATGCATAAATGTTGACTGCAGTGGCGGCGCCAAATGAACCAAGCCCCCAATATTGTTATCTACATATATTCATAAAATATGGAAAACACAATCGTCGTTGTTACTTAACAATTAACATCAAAGAGACATAGATCTGTAGAACTCAAAGTCTTCATTAAGACGGAAGTATATGTCATGCGTCCCACAGCAACGTACTGAATGCACTGAAACTTATGCGCTGTATTGCCGCTCTCTGTGTAATGCCATTCTATCTTAAGCTTTGACGAAGATTAGCCAACCACGTTGATTTCAAGTTACAACAGATCATCAGGGATTTTACTTGATAAATCAAAGGTTTCACAGGTATTTACCCATTAATTTAATTTATCTTTTGTTGAAAAGTAAAACATAGCATGCATGTATAAGTGTATTGCATATAGGTCAAAACTATGAAGTATTTAGCCGTGTTGTGTCCTTTGTCAGATCATTTTGCATTGTGTATCAGCCATCCAAAATTGTATTGATGATTGTGGCATACACTTAAAATTGTGACTTACAATCCAATTAATGTTAAACTTATGATTAAATAATAACCTTACATGTTAACTGACCAAATAATATTTCTAAACAATTCTAGAATGAATTTTGAAATTGTCATTGGGCTATTTAGAAGCGCCTAATTTAATGTAATGTAGTAGTTACATTATTATAACAGGTGCTTGTCACACTTATGATAATAAGAACAATATCACAACCACAGTTTGACCTGTATGAATAATGTGAACTTATAAAGAAACCAGCCTTTCTGTGAAGGTCAACTGCAACTTAAACATTTTGTTTTGGTGTCACTATGACCATTCAATATCCAGGCCGCAGGTTTGCATTGTTCAATGCACCATTCCTGCCTCAAACGCCTTAAGCGTATGATCACCGAGTTGCTGATCATGGTGTACGTGCTGCATATGGCTAACGATCGGCTAACTCGATCGAGATCCAGATGCCAGCCGTACGCCACACACTCCTTCCCGCTCACTCCCATTAGCTGCCCAAAGTTTTACAACATGCCCTATCAAAGCTGTGTTTGTGTTCCCTAATTAGCCCAGTAATTTTACATTACCACTATCCTCTAATTAAGTACTTGTGCTATATGGTTAAAGATAAACACTTTCTCGAACAGTATTTCACGGATATGTTCTGGAATTTCATGTGCTATTAATATAATTTGGTAATCTCAATGCTGCAGAGCAGTTGTTCGTAATCTTGAACTATGTTTAGCTGTTATTTATTCCTTATTCATGAAATGACCCAATAGTATGTATGTTATATCTTTATCCTTAGATTTCGATGTTTAAGTTGAATATCCTTTGTAAGCCCTAATGCCAATATAAAAAGAGAAATTCCCATTCGTTTCATATAAACTAACACAACTTGGAAGCAAGAAGTGGTACTAGCAGTCAGCCGGCTCGGGGGTCACTTTGACGTTCGTGCGCTCTGTATAAAAGGGAGTTATGTTTGTTTACGTGGCTCTCGCTCTCTCTGGTACTCAGCCTCACACTGGAACACACTCAGTTTGGATTAATAAAAAGAACTCAAAATCAGTGACTCAAACAAGAACACCAACACACAAGACAAGAGTCAGACATCACCCACCAAAACATAAACCAGTCATACTACACATAGGGTTGAATACGCAACACTACCTGCTACTCAAGAAGAGGCAACGAGTAGATGGTCCTACAAGCACATGTGGTGCAAGTGAGGACAGTGGTGATCGTGATGGTGAGAATGCAGACACGACTAGTGCTGAACCCCAGCCGCAGGATGGCACCACTCAGGAAGGCAGGAAAAACTATCACCAGGACCCAAGGATCTGAGCCAGCTTCCAGATAGTGGTTCTACCTGTCCAGACTTGATGAGATACCCGGCCACAGAATACAACGGCCAGTCAAGGTCATTCAACAAGAACTGGCGTGATCAGCACTCGTGGTTGGAGTACTCTGTGACCCAAGATGCTGCATTCTGCTTCGCATGTCGTCTTTTAGTCACACACACTTCAATAAAACTGAGAAGTCCTTCACCAATAAAGGCTTCTGGAACTGGAAGAAGGCGACCACATCACTGAAGTCCCATGATAACTTTGCAGGACACAAGTTTGCCATGCAAGCTTGGGCAGAGTTTAAATTGCAGAAAAGAAAGGGTGCAAGGATCCAACATGCTCTCGATGCAAGCCATGCTAAAACTGTGGAGGAAAACCGACATTACATCAGAGCCGTAATAGATGCACTGCTCTACACAACCTGCCAGAATGAAGCCCAGAGAGGTCACAGGGAAGGTAGTTAGTCAGATAACAGGGGAAATATCCTGAAACTTCTTGACATGATTTCTAGGTATGATGAAATTGTGAAGAAGAAGCTGAGTGATCCTGGCAATGCCAAGTACACGCACCATGATATCCAAAACGAACTGCTTGACATCATAGCTGGAATGATCAGGAAGGATATCAGCAAAGAGTCATGGAAGCTGAGTATTTTACTCTAATGGTGGATGAAACAAAGGATATGAGCAAACAAGAACAGCTGTCCATTATGGTGAGGTACCTCCACCAACAGAGCCTTCACGAGTTCCTGAACTTCACAGCTTCTGAGGGTCTGGATGCAGATTCATTGTTCAAGAAAATCATGGAGACTCTGGCTAAACGTGGTATTGACCATAATGCCTGCATTGGCCAGTGCTATGACGGAGCTGCAGTATGTCAGGGCACATCAGTGGCGTACAGGAGAGGTTCAGGAGAGAGGTGTCTCAGGCTGTGCATGTCCACTGCTATACACACAGGCTCAGCCTTGTGCTAGTTGATTGTGTGCACAACGTCCAGGCCGCAGCAGAGTTCTTTGTGACAATTCAGAAGCTGTACAAATTCTTCTCTACATCGGTTGTGCATGAAGAATTTTTGAAGGTGCATCAGGAAAATTTATGTGCTCAGATGTCTAAAAGTGATGAATTGAAAAAATTCATAGACATTTCGGTAAAATTGCGAATTATATTAGAAGTGGAAGCTCTCTCATACATCGACAGTTTGTTGAGTTTTTGGAGAAAAGCAGTGACTGTACTTTTGATGATCCTACTGATTTTGATGGTTAAATTGAGGAAAAGTCTTGGAACGATTTACTTCCTTATTTCTTCAAATAAGAGTACCTTCTTGAAAAAGTAAGATTGAAAATTTCCCTGAAATTAAAACTTTGTCATGACAGTGTGATTTGCACTTTCTGTGCGACATGATAACTCATTTGAATATGAAGCTTCTGGGAAGAAGTAAAATAATAAGCGAACAATCACAGTATATTCATGAATTTCAATTAAAGCTGAACCTTCTTGTGGAACAATTACAAAATGATTTGACAAATTTTGCAAAGATGAATAGTTTTCTGGTAAATAATAATGATTTCTCTGATGCTAATGATGATCTCTGGATCAAAACTCTACCTCATAAAGTTTAATCATGTTTCTCCGAATTTAAAAATTTGAAATTGATATTTGAATTTTTGCATGATCCATTTTAATTTGACTTGGGATACTTCAGTAAGGAAATTACATCTTTTTTGTCTTTGGATAAGTGTGGATTTGAAGACGAGATGCTTACCCTGCAAAGTGTAGAACACACAAAAGGTAAACAAAAATGTTCTATCAGAGAGGTGTGTCACACTATTATGATAAATGAGAGTCTTCCAAATTTAAAGATAGCAATTTCAAAATGATTTTCCATGTTCGGATCCACATGGGTGTGTGAATAAACACTTTCTACGCTAGATTTTCTCAAGTTTAGATACAGATCTCGGCTTACTGACATAAATTTTGAGGCAGAGCTAAGACGTTTATTAAGCATAGATATTAAGCCAAATTCCACGAAACTTGTTGATGAAAATCTCCAATAATTTTCACATAGAAGATTAATTGAAATGCAATTATTTTGATTAAATTAACATCTTTCAATTTTTTTTTAATAGTGTAGCCAACGTTGTTTTCATTAGCCACAGTTGTGGCCGCTATGAAAAATAAGTTGCCCACCCCTGTTGTAGGAGATCTTTCATATAGCCACATTATAAGCAATTTTGGAATAGAAGCATTAGTTTGGATCTAATAGAGGAACCTTAATCATGTACATGATGAATAGTGGGGTGCTAACTATCCCTCCGTGTGGGACAACTGCCTCTGTAGTATAATAATCCGAGAATGTGCTAGTTTTTCTGTCATCTGGAAAGCTGGAAAGTCATCGAATAATACCTTGCGGTAATTTCGCTTGAGAGATTTGGAATTTTAACCCACTTTACCATACACTGTCAAAGGCTCTCTCAACATTGAGAAAGCCAGCGAAAGTGCATTCATTTCGATTAAAGTCATTTGTTACGGTTTCTGCGAGTTGTACTAAGTGGTCTTTTGCTTATTGTATGAAAACAAATTTTGAATTTCTTGTAATTTTCCTGTCAGTTCAAAGTACTGGTATTGAGCGTGTGTCTAATCTGCGTTCGGTAGTGTTGTTCACGATCTAGAATGGTCAGGTATTATCTGAATCTCTTCCTTCTTCCTTTACGGTTTCTATTTTCACTGGTAAATGCTATATGATCACTTCACGAAATCAAGATTCAAACACTAAGTAAAATAAAATAATTCTATTACCATCTTCATGGCCATGTTCATGATTGTTAAACTTTTAGCATTTAGTACCTCTTTGTCCCTTCGTTTGATTGTGTAATAACACTTTACAAACAGTTCATTGGTTAATTATCTTTTTTTTTCACTAGATCAATTTATAAGACGCATATTCCATGCAAATGTCCCTTATGTACATTTTTGATATAATCTAAGTGATATTGTAAGATTTATTTGTAAATGACTTATCTATAATGCTTTAAAATAATAATATTCACCTCCCCGCAAAGTTCCACATTTTTTTGCCGTCTGAATTTGAAACAATGAAATTTACAAATGGAAAGTTATATTTAAAGCCTATAAAATCAACTCCACACTGAGAAAGCTAAAAACCAAACGCAGATATTATTTAAGTTAAATTTCCAAAGAAACTTAGAATATTTTCAATTCCATAAGTACTCAACCCCTTTGCTACGGCAACCTTAAATCAGTCCAGTTGCAAAAGCTTAGTTTGAAAGGTTACCAAATTAGTGTAATGATCTCTTGCTTGTGTGTAATCATAGTGGTTTTACTTAACTAGAGTGCATCTTTTCAAGTTACAACTCACATAGTAATATGATAAACCAACCCTGAAGACCAGGGAGCTTTCCAAATAAGACAGGTATAAAGTAGTAGAGAAGCACAAATCAAGATAAATTATAAGAAACTTTTAAAATAGCTGATTATCACTTTGAGTATGAAGAAGTGGGATGCGTTTCATAGTACCCAGTAACTACCCAGATCAGGCGACCCTTCCAGACTAAGCAACTGGGCAAGCAGGAAACTGAATAAAAGGATACCACTGTGAAACCAACAGTGACTTTGAAAGATATGCAAAGTTCCATGTCTACAATGGGAGTCAGTATTCATACATTGACAATATCTCAGTCCTTATATAAAGCTGTTCTGTGTGGGCGAGTGGCAAGAAAGGAGTCATCACTGAAAAAGAATCATTTTGAATCTCACACAGAGTTTACGACAAAGCATGTTAATGATACTACAGACATGTAGCAGAAGGTTTCGTTGTCAGATGAGACAAAAATAGATCTTTTTTGGTCTAAAGCGTCACATCTGGCACAAGTCTAACACAGCACATCACCTTGTCAACATCATCCTAATTATCAAACATGGTGTTGGCAGCATCATGTTATGAGAATACTTCTCATAACCACGGACTGGGAAGCTTCTCAGGATTGAAGGGAAGATGAAAAGTACAAATTACAAACCAAACATAGAGATAAACCTGCTTGAGTCAGCCATGAATCTAAAACTGGGTAGAAAATTCACATTTCAGCAGTACAATGACCCAAAGGACAAGGGCAAAGCCAGACTTGAGTTGTTTCAAAGTAATTTTTCAGGAAGAATGAACAAACATTACACCATCATATTGTGCTAAGCTAGTAGAGACCTATCCAAAAAGAGAGACAGTAGTAGCTGCCACCAAAGGCCCTTCCACCAAGTTCTGACTTAGTGGGCTGAATACTTATGCAATTAGCAAATTTCAATTTGTATATTTTCTCTGCAGGTTTTGCTAACATTCAACCACCTTCATACATAACAGTGTGAAGTTTGATCATTAGGGTTTTGAACAAAAATAAGTTCATTAAACAAATGTTTTCATTATTGGTAATTCATCAAGATGTGACATTATTGATAGGGATGAATATTTTCCCAGGGCACTGTATATGAACTATGTAAGGAATTATACGGGTAAGATGTTTCTTAGCTATTTCAATGAACAAAGTAATGTTGTATTACTGATTTTCAGGGGTTTAATATTCTTTGATGACATCCATAAGCCCCCCATTGGCTTAGTGAGAAATCTGCAGACTCACACCAATAGAAACTAGGTTTCGATACTTGTAGTATAGCACAGATAACCAATTGTGTAACTTTGTACTTAATTTCAGACAAACAAATAGACATCGATAAATATGAATTTGGCTACTTCTATTATAGAGCTGTTTTCTGTATTTGTAACAATGTTTCTGATATGTCTGAGTGCTGGATATTGATCGAACATTCATTTCATTTTTAATCATATTACAGTACTATTCAGTGGTACTTTTCAATTGTGTCGGTGTTTGTTTATTTGGATGCGATTTTTGTTAATTGCATTTGTGAGCGTGCAGCTACTACGAGTACCTAAAACTGTCGACTTTGTTACTGGTATCAACAGCACTGTGGTTGATTTTTATGCGTGATATATTTGTATATTTGTTTCTGTGGTTCTGATGTTATTGTGTATTTTGTAAATTCTTGTTTTGATATCCTTGGACATTCTTTGCATTTTGTGGCGTTTTGCTACTCACAATACAGAGGATTTTCATGTTCTTTAGGACAAAATATTCTGGTGGCCTCCACCACAGCCTACACATCGCGGGAAACACTTACAGGCTTCTGCATCGCGCTTGTGAAATAAGGTTTTGTCATGGTTGGTGTTCGATCATGTTGTACACGACCTGGAAGGGTCAGGAAATTTAGAACCCTTCATCCCTAGGCATGGGATCTGACTGGATGGCAAACATTGGAGCTGAGGCTTTGAAGAGCTGGGGAGTCAGGTTCTAGTTGACCTCTTCCCCCTGACATGGGGTCTGAATTGCCTTAGAACTACTGATTAGATCGCGCGCCACAGAAGTTGCTTTATTTTATAAATGCCTAAACAGCTTTTCTCATACGATTTTAATTGTTGAAATATAGATGATTGTACACAATACATGAACATATATAAATAACTGTATTGAAAAAAAAACTGACACGAGACTCTGGGGCGCAGCAGTATGTCTGCGGACTTATACCTCTAGAAACCGGGTTTCGATATCCGTGGTGGGCAGAGCACAGATAGCCCATTGTGAAGCCTTGTGCTTAATTACAAATTAACCGACTGTTTTGCGCTTATTAATTTCCTCGTGAAATTGTTTTGAAATTTAAAATATTATGACAGATTAATTACAGACCCTATAATAAGCATTCAGTTTGTAATGTGAGGATTTGTTAAGCATTCTACTAG
The DNA here is from genome assembly GCF_004210375.1 of Tachypleus tridentatus. NCBI lineage: Eukaryota > Metazoa > Arthropoda > Merostomata > Xiphosura > Limulidae > Tachypleus > Tachypleus tridentatus. The sequence continues at coordinate 86,899,976 of NC_134832.1, read as the reverse complement.
CTAACGTGCGTGTAAATTGATTATCTATAACAAAGTATTGATGATCTAATAATATTGCAACTATAATACAATACAGAGGTAGAAATATAACTTTAAGCCCTATTAATGCTTATGAGATTTGACAAATAACGGCATATGTTTGCCACTGATAGTCACAAGTAAAATTACCAGACGTTACCAATCCGTTAATCGAATTATATCAATTGTAAAATAGCAAAAACTCAAATATTAAAACATTACTACAACTAGTCTTCTCACCTAAAACCATGATAGTCTGAAGGTCATGGCGAGGAAACAGTAGTCTGTCATACGAAGTCCTACTACGCTTGGAATGGTGTGAATGAGAACTGGAACTGTACGAATGGCCCTCTACATCACTTTTAGTTGACCTATCATGTTTACGATCTCTCTTAATAGATCCATTTTTCTCTTTCAGGTCTGAGTTTTGTACAACTATCCCATTTTCAGATTTGATCACTATAAAAAGAAAAAGAAGAGAAAAACCATTACGCTCCAGTAATTTGAGCAACAACATTTTTATTTGTGTAATATTTTAACAGTTAAATGTGTATTAACAATTAACCACATTTGCACTTGTTTAAGTGTTTATTAGAAGCACTGATTTATAGCAATTGGATATGACAGTTCTTTGTTTGTTTTTCTGAATTTCACGCAAAGCTGTACGAAGGCTATCTGCGCTAGCCGTCCCTAATTTAGCAGTGTAAGATTAAGCTACTCATCACCACCTGCCGAAAACTCTTAAGTTACTCTTTTACCAACGAATAGTGGGATTTACCGTCACATTATAACGACTCCACGGCTGAAAGGGTGAGCATATTTGGTATGATGGTACAGCTCTTTTATGAAAATTCACCTTTGATGACATTATATACAATTTTACATCTGAACACAAGTTTTTAATGGCTATCAGTCCAATATAATTTTATAACAAACAGAGGCATAGCCAAAGGGGCCCTAGTTCCTTGAAAAATCTTGGAATATTGATAACATATTTTTCAGCTTTTATATGCAATAAACACTTTTTGTATTATTTAGTAAAAAATAAAACTTGTGTAAACTGTTACATTTGGTTTTTAGTAATGACTATTTTATTAACAATTAAGATCAATTTCAGATTTTTTAATTTACTGGCGCTCCCTTAAAATTTTATGCGTATGGAAAGCCTGGTTACGTCACTGGTTGGCCTGGCATGGTCAAGCATGTTAAGGCGTGCGACTCGTAATCTGAGAGTCGCGGGTTCGCATCCCCGTCGCGTCAAACATGCTCGCCATCCCAGCCGTGGGGGCGTTATAATGTGACGGTCAATCCCATTATTCGTTGGTAAAAGAGTAGCCCAAGAGTTGGCGGTGGGTGGTGATGACTAGCTGCCTTCCCTCTAGTTTTACACTGCTAAATTAGGGACGGCTAGCACAGATAGCCCTCGAGTAGCTTTGTGCGAAATTCAAAAAACAAACAAACAAATACGTCACTGATAACAAAGGAATTTTCAGTTTGAGTTGAAAGTTAAAACTAATTCAGTTAGAACTTTTCATGTTATTTTAAACTATATTTTTCATATTTTAATCTAGACATCTGTTTCTTAGAGGGAGTTCATTATGGTGACGATATACTATATCCAAAAAATTAAGGCCTCCGTAGAATCGAGTAACTTTCGGCAATAGGTAGAAACAATGGAACCACGTAAACACGAGACTCAGGGAAGCAATGAGTTACTGAGTGTTCAATGAGTGAAGTTCGGTTCAGCGTTAATCGTGGGAGTTATCGTTTCTATTAGGAAAGATATTCTGTAAGTTAAAGTTTATTTATGGGTTAGGCGTAGATACCATCAGTCACACAATTTGTAATGGAACGTTGTTTGTGAACTTAGGTCAACAACCTGTGTCAAAATGAACGTGGTTATACAAGCTGCTTATTAAAAAAAAAATTTGTGTGAACATCAATTTTCTTAGCTGCTTATGTATTTTTAATGCAATTTTTAGTTTACTGAAATAACATGAGAAGCACATTATACACCTATCAATTTAAGTACGATTATTCAGTCTATTAAACTGCTTTTCTCTAACAAAAATATAATTATACCTTCGTTTTTTGTCTGAGCAAGAAGTAAAGCCTTTTGTTTTGCACGTCTCAATCGACACCAGATCATTAAGCCCATAACAAGCACCATATAGATTGCTGCAGCACCAAGAGTTATAGTAACTGTTTTGGTCATAGTGTTCTCATTCAATCCTGCACCAATCTGGTTAGGGTTGTAATTTTCTCCATCTAAAGAAAGAAGGCATTTAACTAAATCAAATATCATTATCATTTTATTAATTCTGAAATGTGTACACACATAAAAACAATCATTCAAGCTTATAAGGAATACAGACCATTCACTGATTTGTTGCATAATACAATGATAACTTGCTCATCTTGAAATTATAGTTTACCTAAATGGACTATAGTACGTTTAATTTTTGGATTTTTATAATGACAGTAAGTGGACTTTACAACAAAAAACAATGATACTTTAATCAGTCTAACATATAATATACATACAGTTATATCCATAGTTATTGAAAACTTACTTTCAACAAACAGTTTCACTTCTGTTCTGCGGAAGCCCCCACTATTTCCAGCAGTACACCCATATTTCCCTATATCATCCATGTGAGCTTCACTGATATAGAGAGTTCCATTGGGCAGAACTTGAAACCGTTTTTTGTCAAAGCCATTAAGTACATTGTCCTTGTCCCACTGGATGCTAGGTTGCGGATCACCTGTGGCTTTACAGTGAAGCATGATGGGATATCCTTCATAAGCAATGGTTTCTGCTGGCCTTACGGTAAAAGTTGGCAGAACTAAAGATACAGTAAGAGAAATAAAAATCTAACAAAAACAGTGATATACTTGTGCTGAAAAGTGTTTAAAACAACAGGAATGTATTTTTCATTAGTTGCAATTCATCTTTAAAATCTTTAAGATGTGTCATCGTATTTGAGATGTATTGTTTTTCATACTATAGTCACAATTTTCACGAATACAGTTTTTACTTCAACAATATAACATTCTACAATAATACAGCCTACTGTTTGAAGAGAAGCACCTAAAGTATTGTTCAAAAAGGTTTCCTAATGAGAAAAACAAAAACTTGAGAATTAGCGAAAGAAATATTACAGCATTGTCGAGTGGAATAGAAATACTATATATATTTTTTCATTTAATAAATGTCGCAACTTCACTGTTATAGGTCATACAGTGCGTTCTGAGGTATGTGATCATAAACATGTCCACCTCTGTTTAACATAGGTGCTAAATAGCATATCAAACATGTTTAGATGGGCATCAGTACATCTAAATATACTGACAATGTGAGCTTAAAACTCAAGAAAACGGTTATTTTACTGTTTATACATATAGATATACATTTCTTTAAATCAGTTTAGTGATAACATAAATCAATCTATTTCAAGCCTTGCTCAAACAAATTATGTTTTCTAATTTTCAGTTTAAAAATGTTATTCAGTATAATTACCACTTACCGATAACTTCAACATGTATAGTGGTATTAATGAAGGCCTGAGTGCTGGATGCAAAACAAGTGTAGTTTCCTGCATCAGTCTGTTGAACACCATTAAAATACAGGGTTCCGTTTTCATCTTTAATATGTGGTGGCCACTCAAAATATTTGCTCCCCTCCTTTGTCCACTTTACTGTGGGTGGAACAGCTCCTCGTGCTTTACAGTATATCTTGGCATTAGACCCAAGTTCTAAGTTTCTACTGACTGGAGGAGGTGCAAACTTCAGCTTTTCTAGATGTGGAATTAAAACCGATGATATTTATTTTAAGTTAGCTGTTACCTTTTTAGTGCAACAATAATTGCTATTCTTCATTTGGTTTCAACACTAATAAAGATATTAAACTTGACGTGATAGCATTTTCATGAACATAACTGCATCATTAGATTTATGTTAACTGTTAAGGATGACTTATTATATTATCCATACATGGTAAGGATTTAAAGAGAGAAAAAAGTTTGGTTTGTTTGTTTTAAATTTCGCGCAAAGTTACACAAGGACTATTTGCGCTAACCGTTCCTAATTTAGCAGTGTAAGACCAGAGGGAAGGCAGCTAGTCATCACTACCAACCGCCAACTCATGGGCTACTTTTTACCAACGAATAGTGGGATTGACCGTAAATTATAACGCCCCCACGGCTGAAAGGGTGAGCATGTTTGGTGTAAAAGGGATTCAAACCCGCGACCCTCAGATTACGAGTCGAGTGCCTTAACCACCTGGCCATGCCAGGCCTGAGAAGGAGGGAAAAAAAAAGATAGGTTAGTGTGCTGCACATGTCTTATATGCTTTCAAAGTAAAACTGAACAAATAAATAGAAAAATAATTAATATTTTAATGGAAAGCAGGGACCATTGGTTATTTGTAGAATTGTATAAGAAGTATTATCCGAAACAAAATAATGCAATAGAAAATACACATGCAAGCAATGCAATACTAGTTGGATGGATGTTTTAAACGATTTTTACACTCTGCTTTGGTTGACATTATGATTCATATAGCAAAATGAAGCAGTCTAAATTAAGTAGGGTTTGAAAGTCGTTTTAAAAATATATCCAACTAGTATTACTTTGCTTGCTTGTGTGTTTTTTATTGCAAGATTTATTTTGTTTTGAATACTTTTTACAGCAATGCTACGAGTAAGCAACGAGATCCCTCTTTTCCATTATTTTTTTTCTATTTATATAAATAAACAAACTGGTTGTCATTTAGGTAATATGATTATCTTCTAAAATCAGAAGCCTGTCACGTGAAACGGGTTAGCAAGTCCGGTTGTCAGTCTTACGTCTAAATAAAATTAAATATTAAATGACATCACGAAAATGATACCTTAAGAAAAGTATAATTTTAGCCGCTAGGTATTATTCCAGTGATATATTGCTTTTATATACTCCAACTAAATGTATCTTAACATTTAGCTCCCCCTGCTGTAAAACTGGAGACTTACACCGCTAGAAACCGGGTTTCTATACCCGTGGTGGGCAGAGCACAGGTAGCCCATTGTGTAGCTTTGTGTTTAGTTACAAATAATCAATCAATCAAAACTCTTAACATTGATCTTTTCTAAGAGTCCTCTTTGAATATACTCGAAACGTAATGAATTTTAATTTGTGTACAAAGCAGCGATACAAAGAAGCGATATTGAATTTAATATAGTCGATTAGTCTTGTATACGATACCTTCTGAGACTTATTTAGTATCAGATGTTTGTTTTTATTTACATAAAGGGAGCGACAGTTATTAGAACGGTCTATATTAATACTATTAATATACGTCTAAGTTCCTTCCCTCGTAATGATAAGAAGTGTCATAACATTTTACTATTGCCTGTCTATCAAATAACTGTAGTCAGCCGTATTCAGGTAGTCCTTATAAATTTTTGTACAACATGATACTGGATCTCTTTTTAATACTTGTGGCTGTCAAGTATAGACGTGTTTTGATCCTGTTTTCTACCCCTGCTGTCAGCTGCAGACTTAAAGTTGCTGTGCAGGTAACATTTACCATTATTTTTTATATTATAAATACACTTTTATTCTTTGATATTCTTCTGCTGTTTCTGTACGAAAATATTTTCTATGTAGCTTTTCTAAATACTTCATTGGCTACCGTGCTTTCGTTGTGAAACCAAGTGTTCATGATTGGCTTTCTGTTACAAAAAAAAATAGAAAATAATGAAATCCACATTTTAGAGTAGCGGATGCATTATAAAAGTGATACACAAATCTCATTGTTTGATGAGACAAAATAACTTGAATATGTGGTGAGTATTCTAACTTAATGCATTCCTTCTAGTCAATTAGTTCAAAATTTGAGACAGCTATATGTTCATATAGCCCTAAAACACGTTTCAAAGGCCAAAACATATATTGTGACAAATACAGAAAAAACACTTCCTACACAAATAGCAAAACATTTTCCATTAAATCTGCCGAAAATTATAGAGGAAGATCCTAATATATTAACATAGTTTAAACAATGTTTCCTCTTGTGTTTCTTTATACAAACTCCTTTAACCATTACTTTTCTGCCTAGCACCTTTTTGAATATCAATTGTCGTCTGTACTCTTGCCTCACATGTGGACATGGTATTGGTCGAATTGTAGGCCTACATTTGCCAAATGAAATTATTACCAACTGAATAATTTGTGAGCGGCTTGTTGTTTTCGATGCACAGTATCAACTAGATTGCTGCGCATACGCGCAGTTTTGAGAAACATTGGACTCTTATACATCCTACAATAAAGCTAGATAAAGAGACAGATAAAAAAATAAACAACGATCAATATGTAACACATTCTATCTTAACCCACTTTACCCAATCAGCAACAACTGTATTTCCAAGTAAATTAATCATACCTTTGACAATAAACGGGGCATTTGAGGACCGAATGGAAGGAAATCCTTTAGTTTTTACTTCACACTGGTACATTCCGGAGTCACCAGGCTGAATACCGTGGATGAACAAAGTTCCATTGTCCGGATGAACAACAAAGCGAGAACGGGACGTCTCTACCCTTTTGCCGTCCTTGAGCCAGTGGACAGAAGTGATGGGGAATGGACTCCCGAGGTATTCACAGAACAGCTTCGCTGTTTTGCCTTCATCTGCCTGGACTCTTTTGGGGTGAGACTGGATTATGGGTTGAACTGTATAAATCAAATGAAAAATATGCATCTGATCATCAACTACGTTAATCGTGCTTTAATTCTAGTGATGCATACAATATAATCTTTGTATTGCTATACTATGATGAGAAACCCAGTTTTGGACTGTAAAAAGTTTGGAAATGGATTAAATGGATAACGAAAAACTTTATTATACAGTAACAAATGTACAATGTGTATACAAGGTTTTGTCATCATCTTTTTAGGAAGTTAGCTAGAAACTAGGATATGTATATATACATCCACATATTCGTACGAAGCAAAGAAGTGATATGGCTGAAGATTGCTTAATAGCTTAGCAAAGGCATATTTGTTCCTTCAGATGTTTTGACGAGTTAGTGGTTATTATTATTATTATTTGGTTTTTGACCTGTAGATAATAATATTGGCACGATATAGTTAATTTTTATCCTTTTTAACAGTGAATATATTGTTTAATAAAATTTGTAAAGACATAAACGTTTAAAAATATTATGTTCTTTAAACAATTTTAACTATCGAATTGATGTTTGAAGTACATATTTGTGTATGTGATACGCAATTGTACATATATATCGTATTAAATTCAGAATATATATATATATTATTAAGTTCAGTGTGTATATATAGTTAAAAGTTGCGTTTCAGAATTTATTATATATTATGGACAACAGTCTTTATATTACGAGAAACTGAGCCCCCCGCTAGTACAGCGGTATGTCTACGGATTTACAACGCTAAAATCAGGGGTTCGATTCCCCTCGGTGGGATCAGCAGATAGCCCGACGTGGCTTTGCTATAAGAAGAACATACACTAGCAACTGACGTGAGCTTTGTTTTTGTTTTGTAGACTGTCCTTGGATGTATCCAAACACTGCATGTACAAGTTACACATTGTTGTATAACATTTGTTATTGTGGGGTCACAGAAAAGCTATATAACAAAATAATGTAAACATTTAATTATATAGTTATGTTAAATAGTTTGAATACGAAACCTTTTAAGACAAGACTGTAAATATAGGAATTGTGTTGTGTCAGGTGCTCGCAAAAGTATTCCTATGTCTTAGAGATAAGAATTCGATAAAAAATACCAAGCGGTTATCGGAACATCGAAGAAAAGAGAGGAGTACTTGATTTAAAAATAGTTAAAAATAACGTTTTGAAAGCTATCAAAACAAAACTAAAACCCCAACAAATCATCGACGACTGGGAATGAACGTGAATAACCCGAAAGTTAACACACGTGTAACGATCCTGATTTCTTTGTTGGCGATAACATTGGATCTGTGATACAACTTTATCTTGTCAATGTGACTCTGACACGTAGAAAATTATGTCAGAAAAGTATCCCTGCAACAGATAAAGTGAATTTACCTGTAATTATCCTTGCATATATATATATATTCCCCTATTCCTTTCTCTTTGTTAACATGTAATTAACAGACAAGGAATTTCCTTGTTCCTATCCTCAATAATAGATAATTACAGGGAAGAAGGATATTGGATTTTTCTGTTCATAATGAATATCCGAAGAATGAAATAATTATCATAGAACCAAATAACCCATTTCCGGAACAAGACCAATAGTAAATAAAGTGTTATCATGAACTTGTATACATCATCACAACCAAGTCAGGACTAACACTATCAATCATTGAACTGTTCATACTGGAGTCGTGCGACTTTTCGCTATCAGAGGTAAATTCTGCATAACAGAAAAAAAACTTGATGCAAAAGGCACAAGATAATGAGGGTTCTAGAATGCATACTGTCGTGTATAAACAACGAAGGTAGCAGGAAACAGTTGTCAATGGGCTAGAGCACGAATAAACTTTCTGAGGCAAATTAATAAAGAACTGGTGAAATTAATTTTTATTTTGGTTAGAAATGCCACGAACACAACACAAAACTGTTCGAAGGTTAAATAACTGATGTTCAAATCACTGTATACCAAAATGATAGTCCTAAGGAAGTTTGGTTTGTTTTGAATTTCGCGCAAAGCTACACGAGGGCTATCTGCGCTAGCCGTTCCCCATTTAGCAGTATAAGACTAGAGGGAAGGCAGCTAGTCATCACCACCTACCGACGACTCTTGGGCTACTCTTTTACCAATTAATAGTGGGTTTAACCATTATATTATAACGCCCCACGGCTGAAAGGGCGAGCATGTTTGGTGCGACAGAGATTCGAACCCGCGACCCTCTGATTACAGGTCGAGTGTTTTAATCACCTGGCTATGCCGAGCCCTTAAGGAAGTAAAAACAGTCGAGAACTTTCTTTATTTTTATAAAATCAACTTCCAGAACGCTACTAACATTAAAACTGAAGTTTTAAAGCTTAATAATAATAATAATGAACACTTTTCTTCATGGCAAATGATATGTTGCGACCCTGAGCAAAACATTATTTTGTACTGAAAAGCATTGAATATAAGGAGCCATCTTGAATATTGTATACAATGACAGGCATGCCAATGATATTTAAGAAAAAAAGAGGAAAAGGTATATAGCCTGGCGCCAGAGGCGCCACAGCGCGGCGCAGCCGCGCCTGACTAGGGGTCCGGGGGCATGCCGCCCCGGGAAATTTTAAAAAAATGGATGCTATTTGGTGTGATTTGGTGCAATCTGGAACATAATTTCTTAATGTTTTTTGACATTGCAATGTTGGAAAAGTACACAATATATATCATATAAAATAACAAAAGGAAATTAAAAGACTAAATCAAACTAATAAAAACTATAACTTTCATTTACAGTTTTTAGCAGATTGATTTATTCTTTTAATTTGCATTCATTTTTTAGAAGATATATCAAAATATCTAAAATTAACAAATAAAATAAAAGTAAATAAATGAAATTTAAGATTGTTTATTTGCTATTTATTCAGTTTAATTTTTCTAAATCAAAATATATTAGTAATATGAGTTAATAAAGCCAAAATAACTCAGTAAATATTTAAAATACAAATCATTTCATTATTATCCTTTTTGTCATCAATAACATCATCATCATCAACTACTGGTATGCTGCCAATTAAATGTTTTACAGTCATTGCCAATAACTACTTCTCTGCTGCATATATTCCATACAATTTTCAAATCCCATAAAATTACTCTTTTGACTAATCATGACTACCTACAGTTCAAATTGTTCATCTATGCAATATTGTCATTACACTACTGGTACCTTAATGTCAGTGAATTTTCCATTCTTTCACAAATTGACAATACAAACTAAACAGCATATGAAGGAAAGCTATGACATTGCTTAAAAATTCAACTACAGATATGGTTCAATATTAAACTACTGATATCAGTGATATGCCTCAGAACTTAAATTTTGTACAGTCACTGACATCAACAACTACTGCTCTGCTGCATGTATTCCATTAAAATTTCAAATTACTTAAAATTACTCTACATGACTACCTACAGTAAAACTTGTTCATCTATACAATCTTGTCAGTAAATTACTGGTGCCTCAATATCAGTATATTTTTCATTCTTTCACAATACAAACTGAAACAGCAAATCAAGGAAAGCTTTGACATTGCTTCAAAATAAAATTAATGATATGCTTTAAAATAAACCACTGGCACTGTATGCTGCAGATAATAATAAAATGTTTTCAGTCACTGATATCAACTTCTGCTCTGCTGCATAAATTACAGTCAAATTTCAAATCACTTAATTTCCTTTAATCAATCTTGGTTACTTTCCTCTTTTTCGAGACAAGGGTTTCCAGTGCTCTCTTCCGAGCTTTTTTCTCTCCTTCTCTGAATGAGCAGCTCTCTGTGCCTCTGCGCCTTTCTGGACTTTTTCTTTAGCCAAGGTGGCTGGGCCAGATTTCACAGAACCATAGGCCTCAAGCCTTTCTGCCCTTTTCTTCTGATTCTCCCTCAGCTTTGAGGTATACTTTGAAGCTGCTGATCTAATGTCCTTACACATTCTCTTGTCTACAGGATCAAAATGAACATCTTTCCTTTTAAACATTTCAATCGCTGTTGTTTCTTTGGAGCGTAGAGAATATTTTATCGTATGGTATGCACACGATACCAGACCACGAGACCTGCAACGAGACGAAACAAGACTGCCTCCAAGATGGCGGTCAGATTTTTTTTTTCTGCAATAAACATTGAAAAAATACGATTTCTCCTGAAAACCACCTACCCGGCCCCCAAATCGCTCATATTTTCTCCTCGAATTTATACGAATCTCGTGGGTGATCGTTGGCCGTTTGAAAACCGCGGAAATTCGCGTTTCAGCGGAAAAATGGCACGCATGCAATGAGGTGTTACGTAAATTAATGCTACTTCGTTTTACGTTGGTTTCGGAAATTGGCACATTTTTAGTTAAAACATTAACTAGGGTATGTTGTCATTATCTAGGTGTAAACCAGAAGCTGAATTTTATAGGTTGAATTAACTAATTTCCTGATCGATGTGAAATCATGCTATGTGGACATCGTGAAAGTCTGTACTAAAATCATTCCGACAAGTAAGAAGAATGAATAAGTAGAAACAACTAGTTAATTGAAAAAGCTGGAAAAAAAATTCGTTGTTTGTGATGTTAGTCGTTGTTTTGATAAAGTCCTTGATGCAACGATGTGGTTTCTAAACCTTTGCAGTGCAAAGATGTAAACCTCATGAGAATCACACAGACATCCTCTTCAAAATGCATCAGAGATGTTATGTTTTAAAACCAGCTTAATGGAGATGTCGTTCTCACTAAAATATGGGAATATTTAACTCAGAATCATTGAAGTTATGTATCTACACCAGTTTAACGAAGCTGCCAGTCTCACCCATATATGGGGACAATAAGCCCAAGTTTGAAGGGGAACGTATAGTTTTAATACAATTTCAATAAATTAGAAAAAAAAACCCGCGTGGCCAGGTGGTTAAGGCATTCTACTTGTAATCTGCGGGTCGCGGGTTCGCATCCCTGTCGCGCCAAAGATGCTCGCCCTTTTAGCCGTGGGGCATTATAATGTTTCGGTGAATATCACTATTCGTTGGTAAAATAGTAGCCCAAGAGTTGGTGGTGGGTGACGATAACCAGCTGCCTTCCCTCTAGTCATACACTGCTAATTTAGGTACGGCTAGCGCAGATAGCTCTCGTGTAGCTTTGCGCGAAATTCAAAACTAACCAGCGATTACTAAAAGTATACAATCTACAGCATAAGTCTGTAAATAAAACTAATGCAGAAATACTTAAATTTTGTCATGTATTTTTGTTTATCTTATAGTACCGCTATTACAAGTATTCGAAAATCTGTTATAAGACTTTTATTATTTTCACAACGAAATTTAACAAATTAGCATTATTAGAAAGCAGCGTTACGAGTTCTAATTACCATGTGAGACGACGAAGGAATTATTCGTACTGTTAGGCACTTCTACATTAAGATTAGCCGCATGGGATTAATAAACTTAATCCATAATTTGATATTGCTATTTTTAACACACTTCTTAGGCTTACTAAATTTACCACATTATTTGAAACTGCAAAATGTACCCAATTAATTGAGCCCTCGTGTAGTTTTGTGCGTGATTCCAAAAACAAACAAAGAAAAAAGAAACAAACTCGACCCCAGTGATTAGAAAAGTTGAAGTTTGTCTATTCATTTAAATTATGTCAAGGGCTTTAACAAGGTTAATTGTACTGCACTCTCGGTTTCACTTAGAGCAGTGGTTTCCAACCTTTTTTATGCCCCGCACCCATAAAACTTTTTAATATGTTCTCGCACCCCTTACAGTAATTATTTATTTGAGAATAAAGGTGAAGGTGGCCAAAACAAATGCTATCTCGCACCCCTGGTTTGGAACTACTGACTTAGAGCCAAAACTCTAAGCTACTTGTGCCGCCAACCGCGAAAAGTAATTGTTGAACATTTCAGTAACATGAAGAGCCGCTCAACAATGACATACGGTTAATATACATTTTTATTCTTTAAATTACGTTACGTTCAGAAATGTCAATAAAAGCGTAATTAATTCATAAACATTTAGCATAAAAAATCATGCTTACGAAATAAAAGCTGGCATCAACATATTTCACACATGTTCTCCTGTCATTTCCAATGTTAATGTTGAGCTCTGTTTACGTAAACAACGTTAAGAGTAAAGCGGCTGCCATAAATGAGAGACGGATTAACTCTCGATTAGACACCAAGTTTCACAATATATATGAGGAATCAAAATTGTGGGGACCGAAAAATCGGTTCAGAGTAATCGTGTTTAGTGTTACTGTAGACGATGTGACTGTGTAACTATCCACAAATTCGTTGTTCTTAAACCAGTCAATTTAGGCAGCGTGAAGACAAAGTACTGCAGTACTAATGTTTATCTTATTACCAACTAAACCAGTCAACTTTGGCAGTGTGAAGACAAAGTACTGCAGTACTAATGTTTATCTTATTACCAACTGTTCTCTGTTATTATTATTATTACCAACCAGTCTCTTTCTGACTATCTTTACAGCTAAATGATTTTATTTGTTTATTTATTATCAGTTGAGTGCAGAGCCACGTGTTGAAATTATACTGATGAGTACACTGTCTAGTTGCTACTTCCAATGCTACAAGCGATATTAGCAAGAGATTCATTTGCAATGAAAATGATTACTGGGAATTCAATAATTGAGTTAAAGACTCAAAGATTGCTGTATATTGATTCTACACGTGCTAAGAAGATGAATATGCTGTAGTTACTCTACTGGTACTTACATGCTCTGAAATAATAAATAAATAAAAGCACAGACTAGAACGTTGATGATATTCAGCTTTCAAGACATAGGAAGATGTATCCGTAAATCCGTCGTTATCAACGGATGCGAATTATTTTTGGCAAGACAATGATAAACAATATTTTACACGTGTTCACCAAGTTCCGTCAAAATCCGATAAATTTCAACTAAGTTATAGAAGAAGAATTGTCTGAAAAAAATTGGTTCCATATTAACATGTAGGGATATTTTGGATATTTCGTAATCTCGCTGTGACTTTGACCCACCAAAACTAATCATTTCTCAGTTTTGCCATAGCTTAAATGTATACCAACGTTTCTCTAAATAAATTCAGTCGTTTTCTAAAAATCTGGCTGACAAACAAAAACACACACACACACACAGGGGCGGAAAATACATAAGTTCTGTCCATCTTCGGTGGCGAAGGTAACAAATATCTATTTGTATGAACCTTTCATACAAAAAATTCAAAAAATAAAAATCTCCGACTTCTCATTCTCTACTGACTTACTGGCACACTCTAACTAACTGCTTATTCATATTTATAGTAAACGTAAACATCTCGATTTTAATCAAATTTACTTGATCTTAACCTCACGCGCCCTCTTGCAAACAATTAAATTAAATCATTGAAAATATAGTTTACAACAATATATATATATATATATATATATATATAGACAGACACATGTGCACACAGTTGTTTTTCATACCAAAATGGAAATCTGTAAGTACTAATAAGTATAAGTTGGCTAAGCAGCATCAGCTCAGCGTATGAAACATTAGAGAAAAGTGGAAAATAAAATTATGAGTGGGGGTGTTATTTTTACGTTTACTACAGTAGTTTTAACACTAAGTCATAATTTTCTGTCCTGTTGTTATTGATCTATTTTAAAATCTTACATAGAAATATAAAGTTTAACTGCGCTATGTATAATCTAACATAAAATAAAATACAAAACAAATCATTGTTTTATAGACTTAAATATATCTGACAAAATACTTAAACTAGATTCGGACAAGGAATATTAAACTAGATTCGGACAAGGAATATTAAACTGGATTCGGACAAGGAATATTAAACTAGATTCGGACAAGGAATATTAAACTAGATTCGGACAAGGAATATTAAACTGGATTACAACAAAAACTACTTGAACACTCAACAACTAAGCTCCAACAAACAGTATTTGAACTAGAGTACACCAACGAGTACTTAAACTAATCTACAACAGTGAACACTTAAATTGGATGAATAAACGAATATTTAAACTAGATTACAACAACAAGAACTAGAAGAATAAATGAATATTGAAACTAGATTACAACACTCAACACTTGAACTGAAGAATAAATGAATATTTAAACTAGATTACAACAAGTACCAGAAGAATAAATGAATATTTAAACCAGATTACAACACTTAACACTTAAACTGGATGAATAAATAAACATTGAAACTAGATTACAACACTCAACATTTAAACCAGAAGAATAAATGAATATTGAAACTAGATTACAACACTCAACACTTAAACTGGATGAATAAATGAACATTTAAACTAGATTACAACACTCAACACTTAAACTGGATGAATAAATGAACATTTAAACTAGATTACAACACTCAACACTTAAACCAGAAGAATAAATGAATATTGAAACTAGATTACAACACTCAACACTTAAACTGGATGAATAAATAAACATTTAAACAAGATTACAACACTCAAACTTAAACTGGATGAATAAATAAACATTTAAACTAGATTACAACACTCAACAGTTAAACCAGAAGAATAAATGAATATTGAAACTAAATTACAACAACGAATACTTAAATTAGATCCTAATAAAGTGCATTTAATGAATTTACCTGAAACATACAGGTCAACACTGTATCGCTTTTGGCCTGCTATATTCTCTGCCGTACAAGTGTAAAATCCTGAGTCAGACACGGCAACAGCATGAATTATTAACCTAGTTCCATCCACTCTGACATGCCCTGCATCACTAATTACCTTTCCATCTGGGCCTTCCCACCAGATTCGGGGCTTTGGATGACCAGCTGGATGTTTACATGCGATTTCAAACATCCCATTTTGAGGAACCACGTTCTTCTCACCTGATTTCACAGGTGGTTCAAAGGAATCCTCTTTGATGTCATGTAGGACTAAAATAAAGTTATCATATTAGTTAACTTATAACGACAAAAAAGTATGAATTAAACTTTGTTGCTTCCATAAAAAGCCAAGTTTTAATCGCGCACAGTGTCTCATAGAATAACTCTGAAATTTTCAAGTACACATATATAATTCATAGCTCCATCATCTCTTGACCGTTTAAAATGTCATTACACTTTTGGATTCAGAAAGTCAAACCTCTTCGAATGATATGTTTGATCACGCTCAAACTCTCATAGATTAATTTCCTCTATTCGTATCTAAATTAATTTCAATTTGAGGTCAGGATGGTAGAGATCTCGATGAAAAATAAAAGTGAACCGGATATTCGTGATACCTACACTTGATATTTCTGGTGCACAAAAACGTGGATAATAAATAAAGGGGGGGGGAGAAGGTCTCACGGACTATTCACTTTAATCATTCTTAACAGAATTTCAATTGCCCGTAGAAACGTTTAGCTCATAGCTCCATCTCTTGACTGATTTGAGATTCAATTACAATTCTGGACTCAAGAGTTCAAACCATTTCTATTTATTATTTTACTGCGCCCAAAGTCTCAGAGATTAATTTACTCTAATATTGCCTAAACGAACTTAAATTTGAGGGTAGACTTGTAGAGATCCTGATGAGTAATAAAACTGAATTGGTATACGCACAACCTACGCTTGGTATTACTGGCGCACAAACACATAGCTGATAAAAAGGAAAAATGGTCTCATAGTTTAATCTACTCTAATTCTGCTTAAAATAATTTCAAGTATCGTGGTTCTTGAAGATTCCCTCTTGTTTTAAATTTATTATAAATTTAACGACTTATCGCTTCACTCATAAGCCAGCAGCTTTTACTTAAACTAATATTCTAAGTTTACAAATGGACTGATCTTGTTACTACATGAAAAATTGAGTCTTAATAAACACAAAATAGTTCACCTAATATCAGGCCACATACTCCTCCATAAATTCTTTGAACTCTGTTTGAGAATTTGAATTTTTTTTTTTTATGTATCCAGTATCTTATTGTTTTTACAGTGAATGAACTTTTGTGCAGTCAAGTTTAAACGCCGCTCAAATTGACTCCAATAACGTAGTTACAATGTACGCTTTAAGAGCCATTATTTTAATCATGGGAACAAATGTAACTACACAAACTTTGAGACTAGCTCCACAATACGTTTATTTAATGACTCTTTGTTATGAAGGAGGCAATTTCAATGTCGCTCTCTTTTTTTTGTTATAATAAATCGTTTGTAGGGAAAATGGACAAGTTATTAAATTTATAAGACGCGCTATTTGTTGTTTGTTTTCCGTTTGGACATTTAATGTTAATTTTCAAATTATACCTCGCCTGTAAAACAGCTCACAAGCCCATGTTATATAAATAAATTAAACTAACAATAAAGTATATTTTGTAAAGTTGTTCCTGGTCAGAAGAAAAAAAACTGCTGATTTTAATACCATAATAACACTATAGGTGACTTCGTAAGTGACATTTAAAAAGGTAAAATACAATTTCAACTCCTAGACACAACACCTTAATGTAGTAAACAAAACCAACTTTCTTTGTTAGATATGTCAGTGAAAATGGGGAAGTAGTTAAATATTTACTAGATATGGTAATGTGCTCTGATACAAAGGCAGCAGGCACGTTAAACCTATTGCAGGATCTTTTTGAAAAGCATAATTTTCCATTTGACAATTTATATGTTAAAAGATATGGTGGCTGTTTTGCTTTACCTGGTCTTTACATAGAACTAAAGGCACATGTGAAAATTTTAGTTCCAAAGGTATATTTATTGCTTTGCACACTGTCTGGATTTAGTGGTTGTGAATACATGTACGAATAACAAAACTACAATAAGTTTCTTTAAAGCAATACAGGAACTATATTCTTTTGTTAAATGCAGCAAAAAGCTACATGATCATCGAACAACTTCTGCAACCTAAAGGAACTAGTACTTTACAGCCACTGAGCACAACATTTTTCCTAAACTAAGCTGCAAGTAGTACCTTCCTTGTCAGCGCAATAACCGTTATGAAGTTTACCTTAGGATCTATTGTGGCCAATGGTAATTGACTGTAAAACTACTGATAATACGTGAACTATCTTGAGAGTTTTAGACTTTGAATTCTGGCTCTGTCTGATCACTATGAGTTAATTTTTAAAATTATGTGATGTGACTTTCAAGTATCTGCAAGATGAGAATATGGAAATTGCTATAGTAACATCTCAAGTGCAAGTGATGGTTTCAAAAGCACGAGCATTGAGGAAACGTTTGAATAACGTATAGCAATCCTTGAAGGAACAGCACACAAAATTAACTTTTACTTTCTCGGAATGCACCCTCCCGCTGACACAGTGGTGTGTCTGCGAATTCACACCGCTAGAAACCGGGTTTCGATACCCTAGTGGGCAGAGCACATATAGCCATTGTCTTTAATACAAACAAACAAACTTACTTGGAACCTTGGATTAGAAAGGTTTCCTATTCACTGGATCTACATTTTAAAATTGAAGTCATATTAACTATAAAAGATCGTTACCGAGTCACACTGTTTTATGAAATATCATATTTGGGTGTTTATTTGTTTGTTTTTGAAATTGCGCAAAGCTACACGAGGGCTATTTTCGCTAGCTGTTCCTAATTTAATTAGAACTAGTGAAGTCGATGTTATTCATGTAGCACCGTCTCAGTTACTTGATGGTGCTGTAGGTTGAGTTAGAACTAGTGAAGTCAATGTTATTTTGTTTATTGAATGAATCTGCTGTTGATTGTTGATGGAGAGAGTATTTCACATGTCATTTACATAATGTTTTCACTGCACATATTGGATGCCTCTGTCACCTGGTATGTCTTGATGGTTAGAAAACTTGACTCGCAATCTGCAGGTCATGGGATCGAAATCCAGCGTCAAAAATATTTACTCTTTCATTTGAGCGGGTGTTATAATATATAATGCATATATTGTATATACTATATACTGTATTATAATATATCGGCAAATCGAACTATTCGTTTGTTAGAACACAGTCCAAGAGGTGACTGAAGCTGCTTCCTACTGCTTATCTTACCTCTGGTCAACAGCTCAAAATTATCCACAGCTTTAGTATATTCAATGTTAACAAACAAAGTATCTTGTACGTACCATTCTTGTACATGTTGTTTTGTGTATTACACATGCATATAAATACAGATATGGAGTGATGATATTTTAGACTGCACTATATACATGACGCCTGTGCAACAGACGCTACGTGCAAAAAATGTAACTGTTAGACGTGGATAGTTGTATTTAAACTAAAAAATGTATGCACAAGTAACTGATATATCAACATTACAACAATACACATTATTAAGTATTTTGGGACACTTATCTCCAATGACTTGGGTGCTTGATGGTCGTGCTTAAAATAACAGTTACACGCAATATATTAATTAAAGTGAGGATACGTTTACTATTATATGATTGGAGACACAGTTAATAATTAATCTATTAGCACAACATCATTTTAATTGTTACATACATGCCACTTTAAGGTGAGCCACATAGGTCTGTTGAGGGACATCTTTAGAAATGCTAGTTCCAACACAGCGGTAAATTCCTTCATCAGCATCTCTCACTCTAGATACCACCAGGGACCCATTGGGGTATACAATAAACCTGTAACAAAGTAATCAACAGTTACCAACAATCAACTTGCACTAAATATTGTCGATAAGACACATAACGTAGCTAAAACTAATATATAGAATTACACACGGGCTGTTTGTTCTATAAGTTCTTTTTGTTCCATACGTTCTTTTTTGTTCTTTTGTGTGCGAGCTTTCGGCTCTCTTACTTTCATCAGGCAATAATGCGCAGAACAAAATAGAGTACAATGTGTGGATAATTCTACAAATGCGCTAAATATTGTTAGTTTTAGCTTTAAAAGTGGTACACTGTTCAACCGTTCCGTCTGTAAAAGTGATTTTGTCTTGAGAACATAGATATTAAGAAATAAACCAATATTTAATATTTTCTATAATACTTCTATTTGCTGAGATAACTCGTTATATTCCATCCATTAAATTAATCTCTTACTGCACAGTGTTAAGAGATTAGAATATATGCATTTATTTCCATGAGTATGCTGTGAATGAGTTTTGATTCTTATTGTAAGTTAAGAAATAAACATTGAGTTGTATTCATAGTTTAGTTTTAGTTCAAGCAACTCTACCAGAGCAACAATTTATATGACATTAACCTAACAATTAAGATCTATCTGCATTGTGAAATAAATTCAACTGGTTAAAGTTGACAAAAGAAATTGTATAAATTCTAATGGTGATATATATATCTATATATAGTACATTGTTCACAACTGTATTTGAGTCATTTTACTTCGATAAATAGATACAAATATGTAAATAATGTTATGGCATTTCGTCGAATTCATTATTCTATATCATATAGCACACCAGCTATTAAATTATTATATATTAAGGATTTTTTTTTTTTAACACACATATATTACTGATCATGTGACGTTGTTAATGAAATAATTTTTTTTTGTTCATCGAATATTAACTGATAATTTGATCACTCAAGCAACTAAACTATTTCTCTATACTTGCTCATTTCTGGCTGATCTAAATGTATTTATACTTTTTGTCAATACTGTTTTTAGGAGACCAGTATCACAGATGTGTGAGATTATATATGCAACTGATATATAAGCACCCGTCGAAAACGAATTAAACGAGATATTAATTTGTCATATTTAATGGTCAGGACATTCTGTAAACAGACAAAACGGTAGGTGGAATGATATAATGATCTAACATTAAAGCATTAAGGCGGTCGTGACGTAGCCGGTACTTATTAAATAAAAAATATAGACATCTGCGCTGCAAGTATATAACTTTAACATTTTCATTGTTTTATTTTTCATGAAAAACTTTTCAAAAGTTAGTACATAATTTATATTTAGAAGAGCAAAGCGCTTTGCTCGTACACTGCCAACTAACTATCACAACAAGATTAGTCTAAACATGTCATCATTAAAGGTTACAAGTATGAAACATAACATCTAATATTTACGAGAACAGCTGTGCCCTCTGAACGGGTCATGACTATTCTATACATTACATTACTCAGTTAATGAATAAATTATGACGTATTAGTAGTTTTTTTTCTACTTTTCTTTATGTAATTACGAAAAACGAATGAGACTTTGCAGGGTTTATTATACCGAAGAGCTTATAGGTACTAAAACCTAGGCAACAGTTTTATAATCTAATGAAATAATTATCTCCTTAGTGCCAAATGTGGAAAGTGTAATTTTTGTAAACAATAATATGCTGAGATGAGAGAAACGCGCAATAAATTGATTCCAGAAACCATAATAAAAAGTACTTGTCTCTTATAACACCCTTATCCTCCAATGGCACAGCGAAATATCTGCTGACTTAAAAGTTAGAAACAGGGTTTCGATACCCGTGGGGGGAAGGTGGAAAGCACAGATAGCCCACAAGCTTAATTACTAACAATCAACTTATGAAGACCTCTAGTGGCATTTCTGTAATGTTGATTTTCGTTGAAAAAAAATTTTTTTTAAAGGCTATTTAAGATTTTCTTACCGTTTAATTTAATTTCAGGTTAAAACAGAGAATGAAGCACAGTAACACAAGATATTACTTTTTAAATACGAATCAATGAGCAGATATAAATGGTAACAGTTAATTCCACTATTCAATTACAAGAATCCAGCAGTTAGTGGTTGGTGATACATTAATTACTTTCCTTATAGTATATTACCTCTAAATCAGGAACAGATAGGACATATCGCCCTCGAATAGCTTTCTACAAATCCAAGAAACAAACAAATAGACTCCCTGTGGTGTTATATATATAATTGTTTTGTTGTGTTTGTTTTTGAATTTCGCGCAGAGCTACTCGAGGGCTATCTGCGCTAGCCGTTCCTAATTTAGCAGTGTAAGACTAGAGGGAAGGCAACTAGTCATTACCACCCACCGCCAACTCTTGGGCTACTCTTTTACCAACGAATAGTGGGATTGACCGTCACATTATAACGCCCCCACGGCTGGGAGGGCGAGCATGTTTGACGCGACGGGGATTCGAACATGCAACTCTCAGATTACGAGTGGAACGCCTTAACTCACCTGGCCATGCCGGGACTATATATAATTAAAGAGATTATGATTGATTGCTTTTTTGTCTTTTATTAAGCAACATGCAACAAAACGATATTCTTATTCAAGATGTATTTCCTACATTTTAAGTATCATCCTTTTACGTTATTAATATCGGAATATGAAAACACAAAAACGGTTGAAACGAGATAGGGAGAAAAAATTAACATTTTGCAAAACTGCAGTCAGCGATTCGTTTGGCCTAAATGTTGTCTTTTTAAATTATTCTTGAATAACTTTTGGTAATGTTTGTATTTTTATGTGTTAACATGCTATAATTGCATTCGTTATTTTCATCTTCAGAATGATAATAAATTATAGTCTTCCTTAAAACGTAAAAAGAATTATATCCTAATTGGTTATTTTTAGTGAACGAGACGCGAAAATACTTGCCAGAATTTCCATATTTTTAACAGCAATATTACAGTGTTTTGTCGTTGTTTTTTCTTATTGGGCCTGCGACATCTTTCGGTTCATGTTTGCAACTATTCTGCCAATCTAAAAAAAGGGGAATAGCCTTCAAATTTCAATGGCGCCGATGTAAGAGAAGTGTTCTGGGAGGCGCAGGCTTCTTGGTTATCTCAGTGCCCACTATACTATCACCGCTTCAAAAAACAAGCAGACTATGAATTAGCTCGCACCCGAATCGTCGTTTCAGGAACTTAACTGTGAAAGGAAAGTAGCTCACGAGAGTCTACAGACGGCATTCAAATTACGAAGGGGATCGCATCCATCATAATTAATTTTTTGTTTGTTTGTAATGAAACTCATAGAAGATGCCGCGCCACTGTCTATAAATACCACTACTTTAGCTTCTTCACGTCTCCGGTTTATTCATAGCTTGGATGGTATCCCACAATAACAGTTTCTAAACTAAAGGTTATTAAACTTTTTGACTTACATAACCCAAAACTGCCTTTTATCCACCAGAGTACGTAATCTCTGTACTAAGCCTAACAAGATGGGTATTGTCACTTGTGTTTTCACTCACACTTTCACCTCTGACGTTTTATTTATAATGAACCGACCCTTCACTAAGCTTATTTTTCATATAGCAAACATGACAGTTAAAATTTATCACACTATAAACAAGTAGTTTGTAATTGCAACAAACATCTAGCATCTCAAACAATGTTTGAAGAATCAACCAATTACAGAGGTTCGTATTGTAGCCATTTTAGATCATTTATTTTATCAATAGCGCATTTTGTATCCCCCTGTGATTATTGGAGTACCCCGCATATTGCTTTCCAAAATAAATATTCTAATTTATGAAGTTTTTCTGGCAAGTATTGATGCATACGTAACATACGTCGGTATTTTTGAAACAAAAGCTTCTCAAACAAATTTCACGAGATGCACTTGTAACCACAAACGTTAGGAAATCACAAAGCGTTTTAATTATTTACTTCAAGAATGACTTAAGTTATACTAAAGTATATAACCAATGATTCGTCGGTTTTCAGCCTTTAAACCGGCATTTTTATATTATTATCATGCTACTTACATGTAAATAGTGTTTTATAAAATTTTAATCCCAGCACACCTATCGAGTTATGGTATTTAATGAAAGGCATGCTGACAATGACTTGTTGGAGACACTAAATAGATCTGAACTGTTATTTTTTACGTCCGTCGCCGAAGATGAACAAAGGTTATGTTTTCGCCTCTGTGTGTGTGTTTGTCAAAAAGATTTATCGAAAATCGTTGAATGAATTTTGACGAAAGTTGGTATAAATTTAAAAGTGATATGTTTTGGAGGGTCACGGAAAGGTCATGAAATAAAAAAATCCTTATCTGTTAATATGGGAACCAATTTTACATACTATTTTTGCTTTATTGCTTACTCAAAAATGATTTAATATTGATGAAACTTGGTTGACATATACAGAATATTATTCTTCATTGTTCTACCAAATATACATATATTTATTTCATATATTTTGAGAGCGTAATATATTTAAGGCTGGGTGGCCGTGGTTTGCGCTCTAAATAGTTCTCCTTTAGTTATACACTTGTGATTTAGAACACGAAATGTTCAAACCGAGATGAATACGAAAGAAAGAACATATGAGGTATACGAGATTTTATATCATAAGATTGGTACAAATTTATTCATCTTTTATTATTGATTACTGTTATCAGCTTAGTTAGTGTGTTTCTTTTTAATTTCGCGCAAAGTTATACGAGGGCTATTGCGCTAGCCGTCTCTAATTTAGCAGTGTAAGACTATAGAAAAGGTAGCTAGTCATCATCACCCACCACCAACTCTTGAGCTACTCTTTTACCAACGAATAGTGGAATTGACCATCACATTATAACGCCCAAACGGCTGAAAGGGCATGTTTGGTGTGACGGGGATTCGAACTCGCGACCCTCAGTGAACGAGTCGGACGCCTTAACCCACCTGGCCATGCCGGGCCATTATCAGCTAAGAAGACACTAACAATTGATAAATATTTTAGCCAGTAAAGCGTCAGAATAAGATAGATTGCCAATAATTTTAATGATAATGCGACTTACACTTTGTTAGTTTTTAAGAAACGATGGTAGCAGCGTCTCGTTAAAATTTAAAACACGTTGTTCGTTTAAGCATAAAAACTACACAATGGGCTATTTGTGCTGTGCCCACCACAGATAATAAACTCCAATTTGTAGCCTATTAAGTTCTCAGATTTAACGCAGAGCTACTAAGGGGGCGTTTTAAACTCAGTTGTTATATTTAATTAAACGTCTATTAATGAGAAAAAAAACACAAGAAATTACTATAAATATTTACCCAATAATATTTCTAAATTTGATTAAAGTCAGGAAATACTTAATAAGTATTATCTTATTTCCTTTATGTCTACACCTTTATTAATATGGTTACATTCCCTTTAAGGTGAATTTTGAAATAATTAGGGGTATGGTAATGCTGGAATATACGAACACCGTTCCGGAAGATGAATTTAGAGCTTATTCCTGACACTTCAAAATCTTAAAAATATGTATATGAAAATACATACAAGTCATTAAATGTATACCTAAACTTAAGTGTCTTTCATAACAAAATTATCAAAGAGTCAAAGAATATTCTGACTGTTTGTTACCCCTCCTCCCATATCTCTATGATATAGCTTTTTAACAATGTGAAGCACATACACATTATCACTATCCCTGAGGAACGGGCGATAGGCCCCTTGCGACAGCTCCTGCTCAAGAGCAATTGTCAGAGCATTAAGATGGCGCATGTTTAAAATACTTTACGTGATTATTAACATCCACGAATGTGTTACTAAACTCTTAATAAAAATACAGTTTTACAGTTGTATCGTGTATTACGCACACGATTTTAAATTATTTACTTAATATATAAAAAAGTTTAAGTTTTCATGCTAACATGACAGGAGCTGTGCAGAGCATTATAAAATTGAATTGGTTTGTTTTGAATTTCGTCCAAAGCTACACGAGGACTAGCTGCGCTAGCCGTCCCTAATTTAGCAGTGTAAGACTAGAGGGAAGGCAACTAGCTAATCATTATCATTCACGCCAACTCTTGGGCTACTCTTTTACCAACAAATAGTAACATTGACTGTCACATTATAACGCCCCCATAGCTGAAAGGGCGAGCATGTTTGGTGTGACGAGGGTTCGAACCTGCAACCATCGGAGTCGAGTGCCCTTATCACCTGGCTATACCGGGCCTTAGTAATTATTGGTGGACAAGATGTTTGAGAAATGTTATTTATTGCTTGTAAAAGTAAAGTCAAATATCTTTGACTTCCTTTGAGTTTTTAATAAAAAATTTATATTGTAAATACCCACAAATATATGTTTTTGTGTTATCAGCCTATTGGTGATAAATTTATTAATATATATTAATGTGCTTAGTAAGTGCTGTCTATATGTTACAATGTCTGATTTACAAGAAATGTTTCATTGGTATAATTTTCAGAGTGCTTTGTACTTAGTTAAAGATAATTCTGAACGTTATTAATTTCCCTTCTCCATCATTAAATCTTGGGTATTAGTAAGACACTAGTTAGTAGTTTATTTTGTTTCTGAATACTGGGCATTGCATGCCCAGAAGCAATATATTACAAAAATTCCCCTTGCACCGCTTGATGGCGCCTAAATGAACTTCAGCAGACCTTACATTACTATATCTAATATATTAGGCTAGATATTTCGTTTCTATGGTAACTACGATATTATGCAAATAGTATACTTACAGCATATAATAATGAAGTGAAGTTAAATCGCACTTAAAATTTTGAACAGCTGAGTCACCACCTGTATGGATTACTTCGCAGTTTTGATTTGGTGTTTCAAATCGTCTTTTAACATTCCTCACCAAAACGTATGGGTTTTGACTGTATCGGTATTTGGTTTGGTTTGATTTGAATTTCGTGAAAAACTACTCGAAAGCTATCTGCGCCAGCCGTCCCTAATTTAGCAGTGTAAGACTAGAGGAAAGGCAGCTAGTCATCACCACCCACCGACGACTCTTGGGCTACTCTTTTACCAACGAATAATAGGATTGACCGTCACATTATAACGCCCCCATGACTGGAAGGGCAAGCATGTTTGGTGCAACAGAGATTCGAACCTGTGACCCTCAGGTTACAGGTCGAGTGCCTTAATCACTAAATTAGAAGCAATTATGCCTGATTCTTGAGGTTCTCTGGCCTGGCAGTTTAGTCTTTGTCTTAGAAAGTATACAAGCTTTAAGTGTAAAATTTAAAAAAAATCACTATGTAAATGAACATAAAATTTTGGTTTCTCTTGTTTCTGTAAGTTAAAATGGTGTTTCTTTGTATCCAAAACTATTTTACTTTATACACTGTTAAATACGTTTCTAATAATAAAGAAACCTTAACATCCAAAATATCTGATCAGAAAAAAAGTAAAACAAAAACATACTCTGTGGTACCTACCTGGAACTGTTGTGGAGAATGACTTCCTTGTTATGATAGTACCACTCTACAGACACAGCATTTTCATAGACACAGTTAAACACTGCAGTGTCATCCTTTCTGACAGTAACGTCTTGCGGAAGCTTCAGAATACGTGGCACCTGTTTACCTGGAAATCATTTTGATCAATGTTAGTTTACTTTAAATATTTAGCACTAGATAATACAGTGTCAGATTTATATCTTTTGCGCTAGGTGAATTCCTTTATTTACTGACTGCCACTAGTTATTGTGTTTTAATTATCACTTTAAGGTCTATGTATATAACGAGAATCACTGTGTGCATAAGTTCTTATTGGACATGTGAAACTGAACGTGAATAGTTTACTGACAACTTATAATGATTTATTTTACTTCATTTAATTTACACATGTAAAGTATGTACAAATTAAATATGTCTCTATTACAAAGAAATTTATATATACTTGAGTTAATAAGTATGATAGACCTAAGACAAAATTTGAATCGCTATGTGTTTTCAAGTAATATTTGTAGAATTCTATGAACTAAAAGCTGGATCATCGATCAATGTTATAATTAGGGACAATGAGTTTCTATTTGATTGTTTCTTGCTGAGATAAAATAACTAACACTACAGCACTACATTCTGTTTATATAAAAAGTTCTTTTTGAATATTCGGCAGGACAGTGATTGGCGTTAGACCATTTTGTTACGTTAAGCAAAAAATTAAATTATTATATATGTAGATATAGGAATGTAATTTGATACTTGTTTCAAAATTCTTTTACACCTCTCTTCAATAACAAAAATAAAAGTGTACGACCCACTTTTTAAACGAAGGGCAAAGTTTTTGGTGCTTTCCAAAACGCCAGCTTCATTAACTCCACGACAGGAGTAAATGCCGTTATCTTCAAAGGTCAGTTTGTGAATGTGGAGCCGTCTGTGGCGGATTGATACCTTGTTACTTCTGGAGATCTTGTTACCATTGTGGAACCACTCGTAGCTGATATTAGAGCTTCCGTCAGCTTTACATCGAAGTACCAGCTCCTTGCCGGGAACCAAGTCTCTTTCTCGAGATGGACTGTGAAGCTGGACTTCGGCCATGTCACTGATCCCTGTACAGAGAGAGAAAAAATTTTACTTGGATTCTGCGCGAGACAATAGCCATGTATACACACCCACATATGTATAGAAAATTAATACTCAACAGTCAAGTAAAATCAAAAGAAAGGGCTGCATTAAAAATAACAAACCTCTGACTAATGATATTTTCTAATAAACAAAAACAAGCCTATACAGAAATCATAAACGCTGCACAAATCGAAAGGATCTCCAGAGTGCCTCTGACTAATGATATTTTCTAATAAACAAAAACAAGCCTAAACAGAAATCATAAACGCTGCACTAATCGAAAGGATCTCCAGAGTACAGGACATAACGTGGAATATAAAATGTACCCTAGAAAATATTTTGGAGGTGACTGGGGAAGCAAGACTCGCATTGCAGTGGAGATATACCGTCTGTCAATCCTAACCTCTGTTTGCCAGTCTCACATGAATAAATTTATAAATAATAATAAAATAATCATAAGAAATATAAATTAGGAGTGCAAGCCCACAACGTCCCACATTTGTATCACCCTTCACTGTCTGCAGACACTTGTGGGAAGGTGACCGCTTTCCAAAGAAATTAGCAATTTGCCCCTGAAGAAGAAAGGTCCACTCTTCGAAAGCGTTCGGTTTTAATTAATTTCTATCAAGACTTATTGAACCTACGTACTTTTCTAACATTAAGAAATTATCCATTATTCAGTTTCTAAATCTAAGTGTGTGCCTCTATGTTAGGAAATGAAGTATTTTCAACTTCTAATTCTACTATATAAATAGTGTTAATAACATTATTTATCTCAGGATTATATATACTAATTCAGGGGTTCCCAACCAAAGCCTTGGCAGGGGTCGCGAAGCCTTGACAGGGGAGTCATGTTCTCAGTTGCTTGTCTTCGTGAGATACATTAATTCAGGTGACATCAAAGACGAATTCTTATTCTGCAGTGCACTTGAAACCACAACAAAAGCTGATGATGTCATGGAAAAAGTTTCAACTTTTTTTCAAGACGAAGATCTTCAATGGGAAAACGTGTGTGGGGTTTGTACGGATGGGGCACTGACTATGCTGGGATCGAAATCAGGATTCCAGTCGAGAGTGAAGAAGCTAGCACCTCAAGCAAAGGGCATCCACTGCATGATTCACCGATATGCTCTCGCCAGTAAGACTCTCCCTGCCTCTTTGCAGGAAGTGCTTGAATCTGTAATCAAAATTATAAATTATGTGAAGACTCAAGCGCTCAACACTCGCCTATTCAAAGAACTATGAAAAGACATGAATGCTGACCACGAAGTCCTTCTCTTCTACACAGCAGTACGTTGGTTGTCGAAAGGAAACGTTATCGTGTCTTTGAAATGAAAGATGAAATAAAGCTATTCCTGGAGACTCAAGAAAGGAAAGATCTTGTAGCTCACTTCGAAGATGCAGCATGGAATAAAAGGGTTGCGTACCTAGCCGACATTTTTGACCAGCTGAACAAGCTCAATTTGAAGCTTCAAGGAAGGGAAACACATGTTCTCCTTTTTCAAGATAGTCTTCGGGCCTTTGTTTCTAAACTGCAGAACTGGCGTCGGAAAACCAATCTTGGAAACATCGCTATGTTTGAAAAACTTTGTGGAGTGACGGATGAGTCTCATATCCAACTGGATCAGTTCCTCAAGGATGAGATTACCGAACATCTTCAGTCTCTATAAAAGGAAGTCGAGCGTTACTTCCCTGAGCTATCACAGGAACAGGAGGCCCTGGTAAGGAAACCATTTTGTACTGAACTTGATGTATCCAGCATCCCAGATGATATTCAAGATGAATTTCTGGATCTAAGGAACGACTCTTCAGCTCGTGATCTCTTCAAGGTGAAATTCGTGACTCAGTTCTGGTGCTCTATGTATCAGTCATACTCCAAAGTCAGCATGATAGCTTTACGTGTCCTTGTTCCATTTGCTTCTACCTACTTGAGTGAGGCAGGATTTTCCACTCTTGTCAATATAAAAACAAAGAATAGGAACAGATTGGATGTTGGAGATGACATGAGACTGGCTCTAACAAACGCTCAGCCACGAATTTCAAAGCTTGCTGCTGAAATGCAACATCAGGCATCTCACTAGCTGGGTTGGATAGCTGTTCAAACCTATGTTAATATTATTTTATGAAATATATGTTCTTTTTGTGAATTCAGGTTGGACTAATGTGATTTAATTTGCTAATAAATAATTACAGAATTTTTAAATATTTTTTAGATGTTTCTTTCCCTCTCCTTCACAGAAAATAAAAGAAAAATTAAGCTGCTGATAGTAAGCCCTAAGTAGGGGGTCACATGGGTTTCAAACTTTTAGGTAAGGGGTCGCGAGTGCCAAAAGGTTGGGAACCCCTGTACTAATTGAATCATCTATACATCTGTAAGTTAAAGCAAAAATGTCTATTCTAAACCTATTTTAAAAAAATAAAGATAAAAATTCGCATAACAACAATAATAGTTAGCTTCAAATGGAACCCCTATTACTTATTTAAACACCTTGTTATTGAAAAATATATAATTATTATAATTGCAGAAACATAATATATCTTTTTATGTTCCTGGAGTTAAATTTTCTTTCTTCCAGTACTATGAAAGGATAACAGAACTTTTTTTATTAATGAATTCATAACAAAGATTAAACATTTTAATGGAATTGTGGTGTACAGTGTGGTAAGATCAATTGTTTCGATAATTTTTACTTGTTTACAGTTTCTTAGATATTTTAAAATGGGTTGGGTATATTTTATTTACCAAAACACGTGTTTTATTATTAAAACTTATATTTTTAATTTTATCACATAAAATATTGAGTAATCTATTTGACAAAATAGCCGGTTGTTTAATCATTTTTCTTAATGAACTAGAAAGAAATATAAATTTAATCGGAAATTTATGCAGTTTAGGAATAGCATACAGAAAAGGTAAATGTATAGAAAAATTTGGTTTAGGATAAAGTTTTTAATAAGCTTAAATGAAATTATTAATTACTGTATCTTTAGAATGGTTAGTAAGTTTAAATGTTTGTATACTATTGATTTTTTATTATAATTAATGCATAAAGCTTTTTACAAATAAAACCAAAATTACAGTTAGCTTTATCAATGAGAGCTATAGCATTTTTTTTGGAATTTTTAATGTTATTTTTTAACAGATCAAACAATAAATCTATATGGTATTTTTTAAAATTTTATACGGAATAATCTAAATTTTATTTTATTAAGTACATAAAACTTCCGTTCCAAAAACTATTTAGATGGATAAGATTTAATAAAGTTAAGTTTCAAAATTTTTTCATCAATGTTGTTTTCAATAAATTTTAGAATCATTTGCTTATTACGTTTTGTGATAATTCTGTATTTAGAACATTTTTAAAACATAACAGTTTACCTCTTATGATTTCCAAGTTACCAGTAATAATATATTTATGAAAAGTATCAATAAATAAACTATTTTCTTACCACAAGGTAAGTTATTAAGTTCACATACATTTAAATTAATTATTTTTTTTATAATTGTATAATAGTGTACCGATTGCAACTTCGTATTTATAACTAACACTAGGTTTAAGTTTTCACAAAGAAATAATATACTCTTCAAAAAAAGAAACGCAAAAGGCAATATATGACACAAATTGTTAACAAGTTTATTCCGGGTAGTTCTGTATGACATATGTGAAACTTTGCACATTCACTGCTGAACATCCAAAGTCTGCAAAGGCGAAGTCCACGCTCACTAGGTGAAGTTTAACGTCACTCAACGTCAATAACGAGTATGCCCCCCCGTGAGCATCAATAACTGCTTGGCATCTCCTGCCCATGGAAGCGATGAGATGACGAATCACATCTTGTAAAATGGCTGTCCACTCAGCCTGCAAAGCTGCTGCTAACTGAGGTAGAATCTGCAGTTGAGATTGTCGCCGTCGCAGACGTCGGTCCAACTCGTCCCAAAGATGTTCGATGGGGTTTAAATCTGGTGATCTGGAGGGCCAGAGAAGAACGTTGATGTTGTGGTGTCTCAAGAAGACAGTGGTAAGTCGGGCTGTGTGAGGACGGGCGTTGTCATGTTGAAAAACGTCGTTGACGTTCACCATGATGGGTTGCACATGCGGCCTAAGAATCTCGTCGACGGTTGCGTACGGTCTGATCGGAAATCCTACGCAGCCCTGGTATGGTTGAGGCAGTAGATGTTACAGTGGTGGTCCTATCCCGAAGGTGACGTAACCGGATGTTGGGATCTTGTGCGGGCGTGGTCATACGAGGTCTGCCAGATCGTGGACGGTCACGAGTTGATCCATGTTGTTGGTAACGATTCCATAGCCTTGTGATGGTGCTTGGGTGGACATTCACAGCTCTGGCAACATCTGATCGAGATTCGCCTGCTTCCAATCGACCAATGGCGTTGTTGCGTTGTGCTTCAGTCAGTCTTGGCGTAACTGTATTGCGTGTCGGTGGCATAACACTGAGCTATGGAAACCGAGAACCCGTCACTTTTATAGGGATTTTGCACATGTTGCACTTGCAGAACATGCAGATCTCTCAAACAGATTTAGTGGACACGCATGCGTTTTGGCGAAAAATCCGATGTTTTCCTCCGTTTTCAAAGTGCACAACTTTTATTGTCATTTTGGTCTGACAATCAGTGCCTTAACACGTGTAACATCACATACTTTGAGCTTGTAACGTTATTACATATATTTCTCTTTAAAATAACAAAAATATCCCTTTTGCGTTTCTTGTTTTGAAGAGTATATTACTGTTTATAGATTAATCAATAATACTAGAAATCTGCAAGTTATTGAATACTTTAGGTTTAAAGTAATTATAAAGTATAAAGTTTTAATTTGAAATTTCTCTTTTAAAAGCTTGATAAATCATTTACTTTTCATCAATATCTTATAACATCTAAAAGTAAGTGCTTCATTGTTTTATTATTATTATTATTTATGACTTTCCTTATGTGAGACTGGCGAACAGATGTTAAGACTGGTAGACGGTTTTTCCCCACCTGTGTGTTCTACTTCTTCAGTTACCTCCAAAACCTATAATACTCTTATATCCCACATTATAACCTGTACCTTGGCATCTTTTAGATTTGTGCAGCTTTTTTATGTTTGTTTATACACACATTATACACACAGAGGTAGACAGAAACAATATAAGTTGCAATAATACTTGCAATGAGATAATTTCTATGGACTGTTGATTTTTCAGATAAAAACTTCATAACAGCACTCAGCATGAACAATACTAACTTTATACAGAGTACCTTGTCTGTATATGTGATCCTTTGTTTTATTTCATCTAATCTGATGAAAAGATAAATATAGCTAGAGATTAATCGTTTAAGCTAAATAATAGAAATGTCAAACTCATAAAAACTTTATTATTATTATTAAGGCTAATAATACATAAATTAGGGGATTAATCCCTGTGGTAAGGCATTTAAAGAGAACATTTCAACGCGTTGCCCGAGTGAAAACGTTTTGGTACACAAGTATTACTGTGCACGACCACTTAGGTAGTGACAAGCGAGAACCCGATTTCATGTACCTTGACATCAACAAACATCCAGCAGTACTTTGAATAAAGATGGAAAAATAATAAACAGGCAACATCTATGAATGTCATAGATTGATGCAATTTATATATATACTGTATCAAGTTCATACAATCTTCTCATAGAGCGAAACACGAAAGTTACAAAACAGACCTTTTAGAATATTAGTCACTTGTTCTGTTTCATCAGACTAGTTTGTTGTTCCCTCTGCTCGTGATTTACCATCGCACAATTTATTAGCCTTAAGTTTTTTGTTTTTTTTTTTGCTCAAAAATATATATCTTGTTTATCTTATCTGGTATTCCTGGAATTAAAAAGAGACGACTAGCACATCTGGAGAATATGTTCTCCTGGTGGTTTCAGTCACAACTACGATAATAAGATTGTTGTGTATTTACAACCTGCTCGTGTAAATAACGAAAAATGATACTATATTAATAAAAACAAAGCGAAATGTATTAAACTCACAAACGTTCTTTAATATCTTTCAGTGTATATTAGTATATACTGAAATTTGCAGACAACTGTAAAAAAACTTTAATATTTAATTTCAATTTTGTAACTGCTTTTTAATACAATATTCAATGCTTGAGAAAAATAACTGTGGGCCACACACTTCAAAAAGCGCGTGCAGTCACTCTCATGAGGATACTCGCCCCAGCGACGTGGACACCGATCTGTGGGTTGGGGTTGTTCTAGAGAAGGTATTTGTTTTATTAATGCTGTGGTTGATAATCGAATAAAACAACATCGACTTTAAAGATCAAACCAAACGTTCATCTACTCAACTCATTGAAGGTTACAGATAAGAAATCCTAGAAATAGTTCACATAAGTCAGTTACAGATGATGAAGAACAACAGAGTTCATCTAATTGCCAGAGTTCATTAAAAATTAAATAACCACAACGAAGAAGGCAGAAAAAAACAATGCTTTTTCATGTAAGGTGAATATGAGGAAAACTCAGAATTTAAAACTATATTATCTGAAAATCAAATTTTATCAGAGGTACACTGATATTCAGCAGATTTGTTCAAGAAAGTTTGAACACGATAAATGCGTTTCAAAACCTGTCACAGAAAGTGTTCATCATGCTTTCCGTCATTCTTAATCAACGTATCCTGCATATCTCTGAATCAAGTTAATGTAATTATCGTCTGTTCTGGACAGTGTTCATTCATTCTCGCAATATTTCGTACACTGTTACACTTTTTTTTTTTTCAAACTAACATTCTCATATTGCAGATAGAGAGAAAGAGAAGAAAAATAAAAGAAATGCTACTTTGAGGGAACAAAAAGAAGAAAAGAGATTTAAGTAAGCAATTCTGTATAGTTTTTAAACAACCTGTACTAGGACTAAATTATCCTAAATAAAACTTATCGTTTTTAATGTACCTCTGAATAAATTTGACTCAAATAAACAGTTTTGATTGCGCGATGATTTATAGATGTTGAGTTTTCTTTACAGTCACATTACTCAGATGTTGAGTTTTCTTTACAGTCACATTACTCAGATGTTGAGTTTTCTTTACAGTCACATTACTCAGATGTGGAGTTTTCTTTACAGTCACATTACTCAGATGTGGAGTTTTCTTTACAGTCACATTACTCAGATGTGGAGTTTTCTTTACAGTCACATTACTCAGATGTGGAGTTTTCTTTACAGTCACATTACTCAGATGTTGAGTTTTCTTTACAGTCACATTACTCAGATGTTGAGTTTTCTTTACAGTCACATTACTCAGATGTTGAGTTTTCTTTACAGTCACATTACTCAGATGTTGAGTTTTCTTTACAGTCACATTACTCAGATGTGGAGTTTTCTTTACAGTCACATTACTCAGATGTGGAGTTTTCTTTACAGTCACATTACTCAGATGTGGAGTTTTCTTTACAGTCACATTACTCAGATGTGGAGTTTTCTTTACAGTCACATTACTCAGATGTTGAGTTTTCTTTACAGTCACATTACTCAGATGTGGAGTTTTCTTTACAGTCACATTACTCAGATGTGGAGTTTTCTTTACAGTCACATTACTCAGATGTGGAGTTTTCTTTACAGTCACATTACTCAGATGTGGAGTTTTCTTTACAGTCACATTACTCAGATGTGGAGTTTTCTTTACAGTCACATTACTCAGATGTGGAGTTTTCTTTACAGTCACATTACTCAGATGTTGAGTTTTCTTTACAGTCACATTACTCAGATGTGGAGTTTTCTTTACAGTCACATTACTCAGATGTTGAGTTTTCTTTACAGTCACATTACTCAGATGTTGAGTTTTCTTTACAGTCACATTACTCAGATGTTGAGTTTTCTTTACAGTCACATTACTCAGATGTTGAGTTTTCTTTACAGTCACATTACTCAGATGTGGAGTTTTCTTTACAGTCACATTACTCAGATGTGGAGTTTTCTTTACAGTCACATTACTCAGATGTGGAGTTTTCTTTACAGTCACATTACTCAGATGTTGAGTTTTCTTTACAGTCACATTACTCAGATGTTGAGTTTTCTTTACAGTCACATTACTCAGATGTTGAGTTTTCTTTACAGTCACATTACTCAGATGTGGAGTTTTCTTTACAGTCACATTACTCAGATGTTGAGTTTTCTTTACAGTCACATTACTCAGATGTTGAGTTTTCTTTACAGTCACATTACTCAGATGTTGACTTTACAGTCACATTACTCAGATGTGAGTTTTCTTTACAGTCACATTACTCAGATGTGGAGTTTTCTTTACAGTCACATTACTCAGATGTGGAGTTTTCTTTACAGTCACATTACTCAGATGGAGTTTTCTTTACAGTCACATTACTCAGATGTGGAGTTTTCTTTACAGTCACATTACTCAGATGTGGAGTTTTCTTTACAGTCACATTACTCAGATGTTGAGTTTTCTTTACAGTCACATTACTCAGATGTGGAGTTTTCTTTACAGTCACATTACTCAGATGTGGAGTTTTCTTTACAGTCACATTACTCAGATGTGGAGTTTTCTTTACAGTCACATTACTCAGATGTGGAGTTTTTTTTTACAGTCACATTACTCTCGTACGCCTCGAAAAGTTGGCAAAATAACCAATCAGTAAATTCCAGTATTAAACATGTGCATCATATGTTAGGAAACCGTATTTTATATAAGGTTTTGTTAAGGTTTACCTGTTGTTGTTTTTTATTATTTCTACTTGTTAGTGTTTCTAAATGATAAGCAAATTATTAAAAATCACATATTTTCAAAACATAATTATCAGGTTTATTTAAAATGAATTATTTATCTATGTAGAGATGATCCCTTCTACTAAGTACTTCATGCGACAAGGTAATAATATGAGATTCCAAAGGTTTGATAAATAAAGGTTACTTCTTGAAAAACAAAATATCCAATGAAAATCACCATGATGAACCTTGTCGCTGATATTACTAACATTACTGAAGAGTCTTAACTTCACAAGGTGCTCCGCCAACATTAAATTTATTAAGCCATATGTTAAACATCACCAGACATCATTGTTTGAAACTATAGTTATTGTTGTGAAGACAGATACGTGATGATTTTTTTGTTCTGCCTATACCTATCTTTTCAGATAGCTGTATAATATTTCGTATCATACCCACCTGTTCTCTCTCTCGTTTACTAGATATCTATTTGTTTTCATCTTTACAGTTTGTAAATTAAAAGAAAAAACAACATTCCGGTCTGAATCAATCAGTTTGATGTGTGACCTGCCTACCACAGTTATTCTTGCATGTTTATAAGACTTGCCGAAATGTGTTGATCTGAGTTTGTTTATAAATCAGCTTTTCAACATCTCTGAAATACTGTCTAACACGTTATGTTTTAATGTAGACATGATCTTGCGGTTTAGGAAGTGAGCGAGATTTTGTCTAATACTTTTATAGCATTGCATTATGATGTATCAACAGTTAACTAACATTATTCAGACACACAAGTGTTTTGTTAAAGTTAGGTGAAAGAGCTTTTTGTCCAAACATTTCCGATTTAAGATAAGTATAATTTAAAACTGTTATACCTAAGAATTTCTCAGCCACTGCACAGAGACTAACAAGTTACAAGATCAGTTTTAAAGATACATAAGGATACATGTAAACTAACCTACAAATTTCGTAACTGTTTTACATAATTACGTAGACATTTATGTCTCCTATGATCTCTGTCCCTAGTGCAAAACAATGAATGTTACAGAGGTATTTGTATGGGAAATAGAAACGGGTCCTACGGCATGATTATAATCTATGTATATGCCACATTCGTATTTTACCACTATCGACCATGAAGTTTCGTTGAAACAGTGCTGAACCAGGACATTTAATGATAACACAAGTCCCACTTTCTGAATCATAACATTATTATTTTACGATATTATCCTTTATCTGTAGTATGAATATTTGTAGAAAAGATACTGAACATTTGAAACCAAAATATGTTGTTGTCTTTTTTTTTAAAAACTAAAAGTAATAAAGTAAAAGGATGTCATTTCCAGCGGAAAGTAATTTTTCACTTTACCAGGAAGCATACAAGAAGAATGGATGTAATGACATTACAGACTATAAGTCATCACAACAAATTGCAGGTCTGTGTTTTTGACAAGTGAAAAATTTGTTTCTTTCAAGTGCTTCCTAGGAAAGGAACGAAATCAATTTTCTTTATTTTCTGGAAGCTCAAGTCATTATTTCCCGTCATTCTCTCTATGAATAATGCCTTAGAAACTGCTTTTATTTGATTAATAATTTTTACTGATTACTTATAATTAGACTCTATAAGTCGCATATACGACCTTTTACCTGTTAAATTCAATGACGTCAGAAAACAGTCGAGCTTATTCGTGCATGTATACTTCTTCCAACGCACATTTCAATTATTCAAGTTATATGCTAATCAACTAAGCGATTGTTTCAGCATTTTCACATACAATTAGACATAGGCCATCTACTAATTTAACAGTGATATGCTAGAGTGGAGGCAGTTAGTCAATAACACCCACCCTAACTTTTGGGATACTTTAGTCTCATTACATTATAGGGTTTTACCGTCACTCCTGGCCCAGCATGGCCAGGTGGTTAAGGTACTCGAATCGTAATCTGAGGGTCGCGGGTTCGAATACCCGTCGCACCAAATATGCTCACCCTTTCAGCCATGGGGGGCGTTATAATGTGACGGTCAATCCCACTATTTGTTAGTAAAACAGTAGCCCAAGATTTGGCGGTGATGACTAGCTGCCTTCCCTCTAGTCTTAGACTACTAAATTATGGACGGCCAGCGCAGGTAGTCCTCGTGTAGTTTTACGCGAAATTAAAAAATAAACAAAACAAACTGTCACTCTTATGAGACACATAAAATCCCAAAACGTGGAGCACGTTTTTGCAGTGTCACGAACAAAAAACCTTCAGATTCACAATCAGGGCACATTAATCACTTAGCCACGCTTGGCATACTGAGTGACAGAAGTCTGATTTATACTTTATTACTAATTAATTGCAAAATCTAAACAACTTTAAGTGTATTTAGTGGTAAAGAGTAATAACAACAACAAATATTTCTATCTCCTAAACATACACACACACTAGAAGTATTCAGCATGTCACTCACTGGTTGCACGTAATTTTCAATAAAATATTTTCTCAGACGTCTAGGCTTATTGGCGTTATTTATTGAGAAAGGTGAGAGGGAAGCCGAAACGTGAGAAAGAAATATCGTGTAAATAATAAAATGGAAAATACTTGAAAGAGTTCAATGTGATAAAAATACATATAACAATAACAGAAGTACAGTTTCTAAAAATAATACAACACTCTTAAATTTCAACATATAGTCGTGTAGCACTAAAGTCTTTGGAATACTAGAGAAAAGATAAATAAATCTCCCTTTTAAAAAAAAATGGTGGTAAAATACAAAATCGTTTGAGCATTTGTAATATGGATTGTTGTCAGTTTCATTGCCTCTGATGGCTGACATGGGTAACATGTTTTCAAAAGATCACTGCTGGTTCAATATATAACACTTAAATTAATTAACAAAAGTAAAGCCATGTTTTAGCTTTTACTGAAATATTGAAAACCCCAAAAGGTCACTCAGGCCATTCACAGGATATTGTGCTCGGGACCAATGATGGATAATGGCTGCTCAGGATTTCCTCAGTGCTGTCAAATAGATATTCTGAGATGACTCTCATAAAACATTAACTGAAAATGATGGAGCACGTTTTATATAGAAACACAACTTAGTGGATGCCATTACCTGTTACGTTTCAACGTAGACTTTTGATAACTCAAAGTTTTCCAAAACACTTGTTCCTCTGTTTGTCTGTAGTAATTGTATTAATTCATAAACAGTTGTTGGCACATAAAACGATGGAAGTACTCGGCATAAGTTTAAAGTCCATTGCTCAAAGACTTAATCCATTTGAGTTTATGCGTGTAACTGAAATACGAGTTTTCCTTAATTAGAAGCTTATCAAAATGTCATTCCTTTATCCATTGCGGCTACAAGTATACTTGCACCATAACGCGTGTAGCTAGAGCAGAATGATTATATAATTTTAAGGAAAGAGAGGCGGCAAACTTTATGGAAGCAAATGTACACAGATAATATTCGTACGTGCATGTGCCATTCAAGAGACGTGACGGAGCACGTAGATTAAAATTCACTTCCTTTCCGGGTACATTAAGCGCTGTGTGACAAGGGTAATGTTGTGTGTTTATTCACTGTCTCTGTAGCGTAGGAAACTGAATTGTTGGACACGGACGATTTCTGGTGTGAACATTATATCGTCGAAAAGAAACGCTTACTATTTACGGTAGCTGTGTTTTATCACATTATTACTACTATAGATAGTATTTTTCTTATTTCATAACAGTAGTTTTGTGTATTGTACTAAAGCATTAACGTTATATACTCAGTTTTTCTTAATACAGGCCCGGCATGGCCAGGTGGGTTAAGGCGTTCGACTTGTAATCTGAGTGTCGCGGGTTCGAATCCCCGTCGCACCAAACATGCTCGCCCTTTCAGCCGTGGAGGCGTTATAATGTTACGGTCAATCCCACTATTCGTAGGTAAAAGAGTAGCCTAAGAGTTGGCGGTGGGTGGTGATGACTAGATGCTTTCCCTGTAGTCTTACAATGCTAAATTAGGGACGGCTAGCGCAGATAGCCCTCGCGTAGCTTTGCGCGAAATAAAAAAAAACACAACCAAACAGATTTTCTTATTGCAAAACAGTAGTTTTGTGAGGTGTATTACATCATTACAACTGTGGGCAGATTTTAGTGTCACTTTAGTGTAAACAATAGCTTTAGGTAGCATGTTCATCTCATCATCCAACACTAGAAATATGTTCTTACATACAACAGTTTTATTAATTTATTTTCTTTAAAAAGTCTGGTGACGATGACTAGTTGCCTTCCCTCTAGTTTTACTCTGCTAAATTAGGGACGGCTAGCGCAGATAGTCCTCGTGTAGCTTTGCGCGAAATTCAAAAACAAACATACAAACAAACAAAACATCATTAAAAAGTCTGACATTGTTGTACACTAGAACAACAGTTTGGTGAAGTTCTAACAAACGAATTATATCTTTGTTTCTTACCCATTATTTGTACGTAAAAACAGACGCCAGAGAGCCTGCGACAACAACTTCGTTCTGTTGGTCTCATGTATACAGCATGTTGCGTATTTACCTAGAGCGTCATCAGCGGTGATTTATTGGTATCACCACGGTGCACGTGATGTGATAAACAGAGATATGTTTAACAGCTGTTTGCTTTCCACTGCAGTTATAAAGAGTGAGAGGATATATATCAATCAGCTCAGCCTTATAACATCGGGTCTCTTGATGTCTACCGTGTCTGTTTGCAGACCAAGCACACCAGGGACGGTGAAAAATCAATATTTTCGACATTACGGTAATCTTGAAACTGGGAGACACAGATTCAAATAGATAAAAAAAAGCTTTAAGGCTAGATGAACAAATATATGTGTATATAAGTGGAAAGTGTCATGACTGAAAATGAAAGAAATATGAAAAAAAGGATAGATGGAAAAACACCTTTAAAGAACAATCCATAAATAAAATTGAGATTGGTCAAATGATATAACGTACCATACCATATGCTAGCCCCCCAATGGCACAGCGGTATGTCTACGGACTTACAACGCTATGAGCAGAGCAAAGATAGCCCAATGTGTAGGTTTGTGGTTAACTTAAAAAAACAACAACAAACAAATAATAACATGTACTAAATGACAAGGTTCTTTCAGAAGGAACTCAGGTCACTATATAGATAGTTATCTATTTCAACAACTAAAAGCGCCTACATCCAAACATTTTGAATCGCTAGATGAGGATTTGAGAAGACGTAAACTTTTAAAATAAAGTATGAGTACTTGTGAATTTCTGAACAAGTATTTCTAAAATAAAAATAAAGACTTTTTAGTGTACCTATTATCACCTCCTGGTGAGGATATAATAGTAATTTTAAAACAATTAGAGCATACTCGGGGGGGGGAGATTATTAAAGAAGATTGAAAAACGCGTTTTTATTGAATAAAAAAGCTGTTGTTGAGATTGTACTTTGCAAAACTGATAAATTTTGTATAATACAAATA
The DNA here is from genome assembly GCF_004210375.1 of Tachypleus tridentatus. Taxonomy (NCBI): domain Eukaryota; kingdom Metazoa; phylum Arthropoda; class Merostomata; order Xiphosura; family Limulidae; genus Tachypleus; species Tachypleus tridentatus. Next base: position 86,857,905 of record NC_134832.1, on the reverse strand, counting down.
AGAAAATGTAAATAAAAAAATAATATTGAAATGTACGTAACTAAAGAGAAATCATTCAAATAATTTGTCTACTTGTTGTCCCTCGCTAGTAGAGCGGTAAGTCTACAGATTTACAACGCTAAAATCAGCGGTTTGATTCCCCTCGATGGACTACGCAGATAGCCCGATGTGGCTTTGCTATAAGAAAACACACTTGTCCACTTGTCATACATTGCAGAAAACTAACATAGAAGTGTCTGTAAACCAAATTAAATGTTCTTATTCTTCTGAATCAAGTTTGCGTCTTTATGTTTAATCCATTTCCTACAGAAAGACCGCAAAACAGATATGATTAATGGACTCTGTGATTATGTTTCCAGTTAGAATGGTTGCTTTTAAACAAAAGAACTTAAGCATGGTTGCTGTAATCTTTACTTAAGTAAGCTAGGGAAATATTAAAAAGAAAGGCTGAAGTGGAAAACAAAAGGGGGTTATTTTTATTTGTCTGTGGAATTGCGCCAAAAACTGCTCGAGGGCTATCTGTGCTAGCCGTCCCTAACTTAGAAGTAATGCACTGGAGAGAAGGCCTCTATTCACCATCACTAAATTGTGCCGCCAACTCTTAGGTTGCTATTTAACCAACAATAAAGCTAGATTGACCGTCACTTTATATCGCTTCTACGACTGCAAGAGTGAGCATGTTCGATGACAAGATTCGAGGCTACATCCCTCAGGTTGCGAGTCGAGCGTCCTTAACCATTGGGCCATGACAGGCCCAGTGAAGATGGGAGAACCTGCTCTACTGTTAATTTATAACAGTCATTGTTTGTTTGTTTACTGTTAAGCGCAATGGGCTACCTGTGTTCTGTCTACTGCGAGTGTTGAAATCTTATTGTTAGCGATACACATATTTTACCGTCAATTGGGTCCTGCATCGGATGTACATTTTTCTTTTAATTTAATACTCGTTTCCTGTGTCCGATCAATGTTGAGCTAAATAATTATACGCACTTGAGCTACAAAATACCTTCGTGAAGTACCAGCACGTTTCTGTTCACAAAGAGACTTAATATAAAACACACTTAATTTTGTTTATGATTTGCGTTCTGACAGGAAAGGCAGAAGAATCTGCGCCGCCTAGAGGAGATTAACAGAGGAAATCCTTGCCCTGAAAACACAAATCCTTGTTCTACTTTCAAATAGAATATATATATATTACTTAAATGTACTAGAAGTACTGTAAACTCTCGAATTTTTAATTTTTAATTGAATTTTCTGTTCATAACCGCTAGTTTAAAGACAAAAAAATATTAAGTTCGGTTGTATAAGCCTATATTCATATTTTTATACCATCAGTCGACTGTAAGAAAACAAACATAAATACTTAAGTCTAGATTCAGGCACGACCTTCCTTATTTGGCACTAATAGATAACAATTACCAGTTGTACTTACACAGGGTCCCCGAAAATGTTCTGTTTAAAACCAAAAGTAAGAGTAAAAAATATTTTTTCTTGCTTTTGAAGTTTGATATTGTGTTGTAGCCTACAGAGTACATAATTACTCTCGTGATTAATGGCATGTGAAGGTTATATTGACGTCGCGACAGTTCAAATTTCAACATTAAGCATATCTTACGTGACGTCATTTTAGTTTCTACTGATCGACTGCGCGTGTGGGTAAAACAGATGACCCCTCAAGGATATTAATTTAAAAGCTATGTATAAGTTTTTAAAAACTATTCTGACAGTTAGAACAGTCAATAATTATAATTTTTAAAAGTAGTGGACACTCCCAGTTCTGTACACAAGAAATCTAAAACTGCTTGGAAACCATAATACTTTAAATGTTAAATTTGTTTTATTTTATTATTACATCACAGGAAGAGTGAGAATATAATTTAAAAATAGATGCCAGTTTATATTTTCAGAGCAAAGTCACATTGGTACATCTGTTGCGTTTACCGTCGGGAATTGAATCCCGGATTTTAAAGCTGTAAGTCCGTAAACTTATAGCTATCCCATAAGGACGCGTTAGTTCATCTCATATGTAGAACGAATAAAGAATTTAAAAGTAGATGTTATTTATTTTGGCTAACGGACTTTCTTTATGATACAGTTTGTACGTAAAAGTTTTCCTGTAATTCATTTCACATATTATTTCACATTGATTCTTTCAGTGCTTTCATATACCTAAAATTGATAATAATTACAAGTCACGTGCTTAAACTGATTAACGCTTTAACAGTTGTCGTTCATAAAAACTAAGGCTATATATATATATATATATATACACACACACATATCACCTAGACCGCCATTATGTCTGTGGTATCCTATCCAAGCCGGCTTGTTGAATCCACTTATTAGGTGAAATATCTAGTCTGCACTGCTTATATCAGTTGTAGTGTGTTGACATATCATATAACATATTCTACTTTGCTTTCACTCATGTGTTCTTGGAATTATTAATATTACTTTGTTACAAAACCGAAAGGTCAATATATAACATCCAAGTTGTCAATAAGCTAAAAAAATAAAAACAATTCCTAACAATTTAATAATTTGTTTTATATAAATTTCAGGTAAATATGAGACGGACTAACTAACAGCTATATACTATTATTCTGTGATAAATGATTATAGCCTGGACAGGTATACACTGAGTTTCATTTATTACATGGTCTTTATATCACATATCCAAGAAGACGGGAATAAAATAATAATCAAAATACCGGAACATATTTTCTACAATGCAGCCATCTGACTCCCACAAGTGGCTTTTAGTTGGTTGCCAGTGATGACAGAGGGATAAAACTACAATCAATCATCATATGTCATGGACATCTGGCCAAGATTCCTTCCGTTCCGACCAAATAAATGAAGACTACTTCTTTTAGTCAGTTAGGAAATAAATTTCCAACTAAAACCCGCGCCATACTGTTCAACCGGTAACGCTTGATATGGCGGGGAAAATTTTCAAATTCTTTAAATTTCAAAGCAATTAACTTGTTATTAAAACTGTACGAGTCAGTTAGCACTTAAAAGTTGCAAAGATGTACTCAACTAACATCCACGTAAATGGGGCACACAGCCAAGAATGGTGGTCCGTCATACAAAAATTAGTTGCGAAGGTAAGCTAAATAAAAGGTGCATAGCCATACTTAATGCTGGTCTGGCACAGAAAACTGAACTTCAAATAGGAATGTATGTCACTTCACTTTCCAGATTTCAAATAAGAAATCTTGTCTTGAACATGGTCCTCATCCTATCACTTAAAGAACGTATCCTTCGTTTTGTATTTAAATTTATACCACACGTATCATGTGTCATACTTCATACATGATAAAAATAACTTTTAATAAAAATAAGTTTTAAGGTTAAGTTTAAATTTCGCGGAAAGCTACACGTGGGTCGTCTGCGAAAGACGTCCCTAATTTAGCAGTGTAAGACTAGAGGGAAGGCAGCTAGTCATCACCATCCATCGCCAACTTTTGGGCTACTATTTTACTAACGAATAGTGGGAATGACCGTCACATTATAATGCTCTTTTGGCTAAAAGGTGCAACGGGGATTCGAACACGCGACCCTCAGCTTTGGGGGCAAACGCTCTAATTCACGTGGCAATGCCGGACCATCCAATCAAAGTAGGCTATACGTTTAATTAATACGAAACTAAAAAGCAACCTTGCAATTAGGTTAATTAAATGTACCTTTCTTGCGTTTCTACTGATAAAAATTGAAATACGTTGTTCTCGTTGTTACGGATATAGAATATAATACTTAAAAACACCAGTTTCTTTTTTATTACTTAAATGTTACTAAAGACATTCTAACAATTCTTTAGTTTAATATTAAAACGATGAAACTGATTATCAGGCCTTAAATATTTCATAGGATATATCACACATAAAACCGCCAACATTTTTGTTTATTTTATTTTCTTACTGCTTGAAAAAAGGTTTCTTTGATTGTGGCAACACTAAGACCGCTAGCCAGTCAGTAGTGAGTTCCTTAATGGTACGAAGGATGTATGTTCATGTCACCAGTGACATCGTGAGGAACAATCTCATTATGAGAGAAGTGGGTTGATATAAAACCTCAAAGAAGCAGCAAGATTGTGGTTACAAGTTTGTAAGTATTATCGACAAAATTTACCTCACCAAGTACGACTGTCTTTGGTGCCTACTGTAGAAGCTGTATATCTTGTACTAAATGTTGATTTTCGAGAAGTCGCTCTTATTATGCTTAATCCAGAGCATGAAACACTGAACCATTTCAGCTAATAGCTCACTTTGCCACACAGGCGCACTCTTTCTAAGAGGATGCCATAACACCTATTACACTAATTACGTGGCCTCTTGTTTTATTGTTCTTTATTATGAAAGTTGGAGGTTGGGGGGGAGGGTTTATTTGTTCAATCACCAGCTGTATCCTGTTCTAGCGAATAAAAACGTGTTTTCTTTGAAGCAAATGATCTGTTAACAGCAACACAAGTTTCATATATGTCTCCGAAATAAATACCATTATTAGTTCGTTTAATTACGATGATCAGATGTCTAAAGGCTTGACGAAGGACACGCCAAAATAAAGAGAAACACAAAACTACAAGATGTATATGACATACAAATTTCTACACTAAAAGGGTGGGACTAATATTATTAATATTCATATCTTCCCTTCTTGTATCGAAAGGATTTTTTTTTCATAGCTTCATATGGTTGCTTAGTATTCCATCGAAAGTTTCAAAGGGCGAAATACTATAATTAATTTTAAGACTGTTTTGGTTTCATTGTGAATCGATATTTGGCTTATCTTATCAATATACACTCACTCTAGTACTTACTCTTTATCTCTCTCTGAGTTTTGCCTTCATATCACTTACTTTAATTACTGTAACATTTTATCTTTTCGTTTAAAGCATCGTTGGTGCATGATGGGTCAAATATGCTTGAGAGCGTTGTGATGTTTCGATCAATCCCACTATTTGTTAGTAAAAAAAGTATCCTAAGAGTTGGCGGGGGGTTTTGATAACTAGCTGCCTTTCCTCTAGTCTTACACTGCTACATTAAGAACAGTTAGCGCAGATAGCCCTCGTGTAGCTTTGGATGAAATTTCAAAACAAAGTTCGAAAGGTGCGTTTGGTTACACAAGTACATCAAAAGTTCTTTTTCGCCCGTTAGTACAGCGGTAAGTCTATGGATTTACAAGGCTAAAATCAGGGGTTCGATTCCCCTCGGTGGGCTCAGCAGATAGCTTGATGTGGCTTTGCTACAAGAAAACACACTCAAATGTTCTTAAAGAAACTATGTATAAACATTCCATAGCTGACGTCAGAGTCTACCACTTATTTTTACTATATCCAATCATGTGTTGGTATAAAAAAAAACGACAAAAAAGTCAACAACAACCATTTTATGTTGAACGGATTGTTTCAGTTTAAAGAAGACATGGTTTTGACCTTTCCTAATGGTAGCACTAAACAGGCTGTTAATATTACTACCAGAGAATTTAACTCATGGACAAGTGGTTTACGCACTCGACTCGTAATCTGAGGATCGGAGGTTCGAATCCCGGTCGCACCTAACATGCCCGCTCTTTCAGCCATGGGGGCGTTATAATGTGATAGTCAATCCTACTACTCGTTGGTAACAAAAGTATCCCAAGAGTTGGCTGTGGGCTAGTCTTACACTGCTAAATTAGAGGTGGCTAGCGTAGATAACCCTCGTGTAGCTTTGCGCGAAATTCAAACCCCAATAATAGACCGTCTTTATAATAAGATGCCAGAGAGAAGTGGAGAACGTTTGAGAAGGATAATTTGTTTATTATCATGCAAAGACATTCGAGGGCTATGTCTCCAATTTAGAAGTATTAGACTATTAATAGCTATTCAGTACCACCCACCGTCAACTCTTGGGCTCCTCTAATCGTGAAGTGGAATTAACCCTCACATTATGATACCTTCAGGGCTAAAAAAACGAGCATGTTTGATGAAGGGATTCCAATACATGATCCGCATATTACGAGTCAAGCGCCCTAATCATAAGGACATACCAAACTGCCCCCTAGTGGGACAGCGGTATGTCTGCAGACTCACACCGCTAGAAATCGTAGTGGGCAGAGCACAGATAGCCCATTGCGTAGCTTTGTGCTTAATTCCAAACAAACAAACAAACCATACCAAGTACATAGACAATTGGAGAAAACAGTTTCACTTTTTTTGTGATTCGATGCTTCAGTAAACACAGAAACAAAACTTATTTTCTCTAAATACCTTTTAATCATCTTGTGGCAACACATTATACAGAACCACCTCAATTCTTGTTGGGACGAATGGTGCGGGAAAACATTGGCTCAAACTGTTTGAGTTTAGATGCACAATCCATTAAGCAAAAACTCTTGTTACGATTCACAATATAAAATGTAAACATACCTTCAGCAGTTGTTATTATTTTAAGTTCAGAGCAAAGCCACGCGGGCTATCTGCTGTGCTCACCTCAGAGAATCAGGCTCCTGTCTTATCGTTTTAAATCCAAAGACTTGCTGCTGTCCCACCGGGAGACTTCGTCAACAGCAGCTAATGCTGTTCTTTATTACCAATATTTGCTTTCCGAAAGCATTAGAAGATTACTAGCAGCTGATGCAGACAAGTCAGTCTTTGTTTATCAGAGTTCATGTCCCTTGACGCAAGTTCTTCAAAAACACAATTTTTGAAAATTGTGAACCTACATTTGTTACAAAACTCGTCGCAAGCAGTTGTTGATTGGTTAGTAGTTTTGAATTTCGCGCAAAGCTACACGAGAGCTATCTCCAAGCTTGGTACTAAGGTATAGGACTTACAACGCTAAAATAGAGGGACACAGCACAGATAGCCCTTTCTGTGTATTTGCGCTTAACAAAACTACAACAAATCAGCAAATAGCGTACGTTTTACGCAAGAAGAAACGGATAAATCAGTAATAAGCATATGATAAACTCCTTTTCAATTGTTTGTTTGTTTGGAATTTCGCGCAAACCTAGTCAAGAGCTATCTGCGCTAGCTATCCCTAATTTAGCAACGTAAGGTTAGAGTGAAAGCAGGTAGTTGTCACTACCCACCGCCAACTCTAGGGCTACTCTTTCAACAAAGAATAGCGGGATTAACCGTGACATTATAACACTTCCATAGCTGAAAGGGTAAGAATGTTTGGTGTAAGGGGTATTCGAACACGCGCCCTTCAGATTGCAACTCAAGCGCTCCAACCATTTGGTCATGTCAGGACGCAAACAATTGTTTACATATAAAAGCGGATACTTTTACTACCATCGAAAGTGCGCCGCTTCTTTGGCTTTTGTTTATAATTATTGGCTGGAAAAGACAAGACGAAGGCCTACACTTCTGTGATTTAAAGCTATTGGTGGGCACAAAGTGCAATGTGTGTAAATTAATACTCAAAATTTAAGATAATGAAAATGTTTTTGCCTTATCTAGTTTTTACTGAAATAGAATTGTTTGTTTCTATGCACAAAATTGCACGATGGTTATCTATGGTGTGTTTAGGGAGGGGATCAAGTCTAGAATTCTAATGTTATAAGCCCTCAAGCTTATTGCTGCGTTGCCAGGAGGTATAATAATATTTGAAAAGCGGCTCTGTTTCATCTAGAACTGGACATACAGATAATTCAATATTTACAAGAAATATAGAAAAAAAGAATGACATGCAGTTAATTAATTACGTTATTCAGTATGTAATTATTATGATGCCAAATTTACAATAGAGTTGTAATGTTCGGTCGATTCCCCTGTGTGTTAGTAAAAATGTAGCCCAAGAGTTAGCGGTGGATGGTGATGACTAGCTGTTTTTCCTCTTGTCTCACACTGCTAAATTAGGGACGGCTAGCGAAGATAACCCTCTGTAGCTTTGTGCGAAATTAAAAAGAAACCAAAAACTAGTTCTCAAAGTATTTGTTATGTTGCGCCACCAATGAACAATTTAATGTGAAGTTTATCATTTACCTCAACGAAATCAGTGTATCTAGCAGAAACTTGTTCAAAGCAGTGCATATGCGTGTTACTTCGGAACTAACACGAATATATTTATAATACGTTCGAAAATGTTCTGAAAGTTACATAACCTCAGATTTATCACCAATCTAACAGTGGTTAAGTCGCAAACTTAAGGTTCAAAACGGTATTTCCTGAACAAAGCTTGCGTAATAACTGTGAACAACCATATCTTTCTCAGAATGACTGAGTTTGTTCTCCAGAACAATTTAAGCTTGCCTTACTCACATAGTGTGCCGTTAATGTATTTATTTCAAAACGAAGCACTCTTCCACAACGATTATAAATGCATCTGATGAAATCAGATACAGAAATTATTGATTAAACTTTAAACAAAACACGATGGTATTGGTCAGTCCTGAAAACCAATATGTACATATAATTATATAAGATCCATAAAATGCAAAACTCCTTCAGTGGCTTGTCTTTGAAATACTTTCTCATGTTTAGATCCGGTCAGATGTTAATATCCACATTCTAGGACTAAATTATAGTGAGCAAATCTATTAACAGCCTTTTGGCTAATTGCTAGGATCACCATTATATAACAAAATTCTTGGGAGGATTGTCATCATCATGCTATGGATATATGTAAGAAGTGTCATCATAATGTCATGAATAACTTTTGTAGAAATAACATATTTAGCCTTCATTTTTTCTCCTGATATTTTTGTGTTCCAGAATAGACAATGAACCACCTAATGATTACGTCAGAGGTTGCACAAACTTTTGTTATAGCTATCACAATACCGGTATAACTGGCTAAGTACTTACATTTTGTAAATCACCTCTCAAAAATGAAATATATATATACAGTCACGTGAAAAAGTTAGGACACCCTATGAAAGCCTGTGTATTTTTTTAACATTTTTAAGCATATAAATATTTAATCTCAATTTCAACAATACTGAGAGATTATAGGAATATAACTAAACAATTAAAACTGAAGAAAAAACTTATCATGATCTTCTGTAAATGTAGTTCTACAAAAATGCATATTCTAACTGAGGAAAAAGTTAAAACACCCTACCCCCTAGTAGCTAGTGTTACCCACTTTGGCTGAAATAACTGCAGGGAGAAGCTTCTTGTAGCCACCTACCAGTCTCTGACATCGGTCTGAAGAAGGTTTTCCCCACTGCTCAATGCAGAATTCTTTCAGCTGTGAGATGTTTGAGGGGTTTCTTGCAAGTACAGCCCGTTTCAAGTCACCCCTCAGCATCTCAATGAGATTAAGATCTGGGCTTTGACTGGGCCATTCCAGGACTCTCCATTTCTTAGTTTTCAGACAGTCCTTGGTGGATTTACTGGTATGTTTTGGGTCATTGTCGTGTTGCATGGTTCAGTTCCGCTTCAGCTTTAATTTTCTTACAGATGGTCTCACATGATCCTCAAGCACCCTCTAATACACAGTAGAATTCATGGTGGATTCTATAATTGTGAGCTGTCCAGGTCCTGCTGCAGCAAAGCAGCCCCAAACCATGACACTTCCACCTCCATGCTTTACAGTTGGTATGAGGTTCATTTCCTGGAATGCTGTATTTGGTTTACGCCAAACATGTCTTCTGTTCTGGTGTCCAAATAATTCAATTTTGGACTAATCTATCCAAAGAACATTATTCCAGAGGTTCTGGACTTTGTCTACATTCTCTCTGGCAAACTTCAGTGTGGCCTTGATGTTTCTCTTAGAGAACAAAGGTTTCCTCCTTGCACACCTCCCAAGCAAGTTAAACTTGTACAGTCTCTTCCTGATTGTAGAGGCATCATGCACTTTCACATCAACAGTAGCCAGAGCCTGCTGTAGGTCCCGTGATGACATGTTAGGGTGTTTGGAGACCTCTTTTAGCATCTTGCGGTCTGCTCTCGGGGTGAACTTGCTTGGACGACCAAATCTGGGTATGTTGGCAGTTGTTTTGAAAGCTCTCCACTTGTTGACTATTTCCGGACAGTGGAATGGCTGATTTCAGAATCTTTTGGGATCTTTTAAATCCCTTACCAGACTCATAAGCTGCTACAATTTTCTTTCTGAAGGCCTCAGACAGCTCTTCTGCTCTCACCATGGTGCTCACTCTCACTTCAACAGTCAGGAGCACACCAAACTAAATGCCTGTGGTTTAAATAGGGCAAGCCTCATTAAAAATGCTGAGTAACGACCTTCTAATCATGTGTACCTGGTGTGATACACCTGTGTGTGAGTTGAGCCATTTTAAGTGGGAATAAATGTGGAGGTGTCCTAACTTTTCCTCAGTTAGAATATGCATTTTTGTAGAATTACATTTAGAGAAGATCTTGAAAAGTCTTTTCTTCAGTTTTAATTGTTTAGTTATATTCCTGTAATCTCCCAGTATTGTTAAAATTGAAATTAAATATCTATATATCCAAAAAATGTTGCAAAAATACACAGGCTGTCATAGGGTGTCCTAACTTTTTCACATGACTGTATATATATATATAATAATAAAAAGCTGGATACCCGATCTGCTATATCTCTATATCACATTAATTCTGGTTGGGAACTGTAGTGAAGTACGTAACCATGAAAAGAAAATAAGAAGACGTTACTATAAATACATTAATTGATTATGTCCAAAACACAAGTTTTCTTCTCCCAACTACCCCTACTTATTCTCCTTCCTCCAACTAAAATTATGCAGCTACTACATTATATACATTACTTCATCAGAAAGTTCCTTTACTTTTTGGTCAGTGAGGTCAGATTTTCTTATTCTGCCTACTACGTTTTACGATTATTAATCTGCCTTTTTCAGTTTTAGAAGAGTTTAATTTTGTAGCTTCGTGAGCATTTTATTTTACTGGAAAACTTATAAAAGAATGATCCGCGGTCCTTCCATAATCTTACCCATAGAAGATTCGTTATTGACATACTATTACTAAAAAATGCGTTTCATTCTTTCATAATTTCCCTTACAGAAGATTTTTTATTGACATACTGTTGCGAAAAGAATAAACCTCGTTTATCCACAGTCATTCTTATAGAAGCATCTTTACTATAACTACGAAATCAAATCCTCCTTCCATCTTCCTATGGTCTATACCGTTATACTTCAAAAGCTGTCAAAGTAAAAGGTCGAATTTAAGGTGCAGATAACAATCAAAGCCCCAGAAAGCAAGTGATCTAATTATAAAAGGAATAAACTCTACACCTATTTACCTTTCTTTCGACAGACATGATTTAATATTTAGAGACATCGAGTACTTCAGAAGAAAATTTTTTTTACATGTTTTACACGATTAACTCTGTATGTTTATGCATGTGTACCTATCTATAACAAAAACTGTATTTCATTACATGCTCTCGAATAGTGCTACATTAATAAATAGTATTAAATGGTATTTTGTTTTTCTTGCCCAAGGTGACTGCGTATGTTAATTTTAAAACGTGTAACTAATGAATATCCATCAGACGAAGAAGAGTTTAGTTAGTCAACACGACAATATTTTTCAGTTTACGTAACCCTTGTAGCAATTTTCAAGCCGATTAACTGATCACACATTAACTTATGTAATCTGTAAAGTAATGGTCCTTAAGGGCTGAAGAACATTTATGGCCGCATACTAACCGTTAAATCATGCATCAAATTATGATTGTTAGTTTTTGTTGTTTTTCAGACGCGACATATCGGTTTACAGAATGGCTCTCAGTTTTCAGCTACGGCATAGCGGCTCATAGAATGAGTGAGTTTTCCAAGCAAAAGTATTTAGCTCAAAGCTCCGTCATCTCTTAACCGATTTATTATCTGTTTGTTTTGAATTTCGCGCAAAGCTATCAAGGGCTATCTGCGCTAGCCGTCCCTAATTTAGGAGTGTAAGACTAGAGGGAAGGCAGCTAGTCATCAGCACACATCGCCGAATCGTGGGCTACTCTTTAACCAACGATAGAGGGATTGACTGTAACATTATTACGCCCCCACGGCTGAAAGAGCGAGCACGTTTGGTGCGACGGGTATTCGAATCTGCGATTCTCAGATTACGAATCGAGTGCTTTAACCAACTGGCCACGGCAGGCCTCGAGCGAGAACCTTACATATTAATTTACTCTAACCTTGTCTAAAAGAATTTCAATTTCAGGATGGGTTGGTAGAGATTCTGGTGAGCAATAAAATGAAATCGGATGCTCGCACTCTCCATGCTTAGTACTGCTGTTGCATAAATATATATCTAATTAAAATGGGGAAAAACTCATAGATTAATTTACTTTCATACTACCTAAAATAATTTAAAGTATACCTATTATTGAGGATTCCCTCTTGTTTTTCAAGTACAAACTTTCAGTTCATAGCTCCACCTCTTCCCTGATTTGAAATCTAATTACAGCCGCGGTTATTGAGGATTCTCTCTTGTATTAATTTTTGTTATTGATTTCTACTCTCTATGAATTAGTACCCTTTCTTTACTTTATTACTTACCCATACAACATAGCCATAAATATTACTGCCATTGAAGCATCATAGAGCATGACGTGTAGTAACACAGGTAAAGTGACATGAAGACATGTGGAGCAAATGCTCGAGGGTGCTCTTACTATTGATATTTGAAACTTTGAACATTGTGATTGAAAGTAAAAGACTGCAAATAAAACGGTAAAGGATCAAACTGGAAGAATAGCAGCTAATGTTTTGTTCCAGGACTCGTTGATAGATACTGACACTACGTATATATAAGACAAAATGAAAGTCAGATGATATACAGTTCTGAAGAATTTACTACTGAGGATTAGAGCTGAATTTTTACCTTCAATACAGATTAGAAAGCACTGTAGCCCTCACCACCATTATTTTACTACCATCGAAGTTTATACTCGACTGGAAAGCGCCATACTTATTTTCAATTTCGAAGATTTACACAGTATGTATAACCCTGTTTCTAATTTTTTGTTTCTATTTTTCTAATCCAAAGTGTGCGCATACCTATATTTTAGTCGACAATTTACACCGAAGTCATTGATTCGTAATGTACATTTCAGACAGGAAACTGCTTTATGTAATCATAATTTTCATTTGATAATAATAAGAAACGATAAAGTACAACGATATTTAGGCAATAAGCTAGCTGTATTGAAGTTTAAAAAACGGATTTGTAAAATTGAAATTTACACACAGGGAACCATTTTATTTCGTTTCTTCCTCTGTAAACGTAAAATAAAAATTCTGAACCAGTAGCAACCATTATTACCTTACATTCTACTGAATCATTTGTTAGTGATTGTTCACAGGAAACAAGTAGTTTGTCTCTTCGTGATGGCGACGTAAAGTCTTTACCGATTAACTTCTATGATGACAATCTCTTTAACGCTGAGAACTGTAAAAAAAAGAAAAAACTTTCCTCACAAGCACACACGACTCAGGAAGATATGACAGAAAAACATCAAGGACTATAAAACGGTCCTAAAAGCCACGAGCCGATAGAACTTTCAGGTGCAATATGTGAGAAACTCGTGCCTTGCATTGAAAAGAATGAAAATGGTTAGGCACACTCGAGTGGGCACTTTGGTTGACCAAAGAGTGAATTAGAGCGTCGATGAGAGACTAGTCAGAATTCTTTGAAAAGAAATGATGAAACCATAATGGGTTTTCTTCGCCTTGAGTTTGTGAGACAACTGAAATCATTCTGTTAATGTCCTCGGGGATGGTTAGCTATTCCTTAGCAAAGTAGAGCAAGTTTATCATAATTTAATTGTAACATTAGTGGTGCAGGTACTTGTAGTGCGAGCTCGAAAAAACTTACATGAGAAAAACAGTTCAGATAATTACCGGACGAAAGGAAGCTCATGGAAAGTTTGGTGTTCAAAAGTGTACAAAGAAACATTTACGTGAAAAATAAGATTGGTGATTTCGACTTCAATAAAAAGTGAGTATGTTCATGTGTAACAGTGATATAATACAACACTGTTTTCTTAGCCGAATTAACGTGTAATACTTATACAGCATGAAACTGTTGAACCATGCAAATCGACATTAAGAAAGAGCTTGCCATTATACTCAGTTTGATTTGTATCTGTTTTGAAAAATTCCGATTCACAAGGAAAACTTGTTTTTTTTTAGCTTGCGCAAGGCTACACGAGAGCTACCTGCGTTAGCCGTCCCTAATTTAGCAGTGTGCAACTAGAGGGAATACAAGTAATCATCACCACACACGACCATCTCTTGGGCTACTCTTTTAACAACGAACAGTGGGATTGGCCATTACATTATAACAGTCCAACTGGTGAAAGGGCGGGCATGTTTGTTGTGTCGGGTATTCGAACCCACGACCCCAAGATGTTGAGTCGAGCGCCATTATCACCTTTTTATTATTTATATTTCGAGATAGATAAACTAATACCGGTTATGTTTCCACTTTTGGTGTTTACATGTTATCTAATTTTCTTCCTAAAAATATTGAACCAAGAAACAAATTTATATGTGTATGTTTTCTTATAGCAAAGCCACATAGGGCTATCTGTTATGCCCACCGAGGGGATCGATCCCATGATTTTAGTGTTGTAAATCCGAAGACTTGCTGCTGTCACAGCGGAAAACACCGACTCTGCACTTACTGTTTCGTAACTTTTTTCATCAATATAGCATTAAAATATCAATACATTAAAGTAATGGTTCACAATCATCGGCCTGTATAACAACGCCACAAGATGTCGCTTTCTCTAACAAATGATATTTTGTCATCGATAGAGTTGACACGAATGGTAATAAACAATCACGATATATTAAAAACATGCAAGTAGTAGATACAAGTGGACGTATCTTACACATAATAAGGGCCTGGCAATGCCAAGCGCGTAAGGCGTGCGACTCGTAATCCGAGGGTCGCGGGTTCGCGCCCGCGTCGCGCTAAACATGCTCGCCCTCCCAGCCGTGAGGGCATATAATGTGACGGTCAATCCCCCTATTCGTTGGTAAAAGAGTAGCCCAATATATTTCATTTTCACATTTGATAACATTCTCCCGCTGGTACAGCGATAAGTCTACGAATTTCAACGCTAAAATAAGGGGTTCGATTCCCCTCGGTGGACTCAGCAAATAGCCCGATGTGGCTTTGCTATAAGAAAGCACAGAAAAAAAACATTTGATAACTATGAGAGAAGGGAAAGAGGAATCAACATTTGTTATTACATGCGATCGTAACGAAAAGGTAATCCGAGGGTCGCAGGTTCGAATCCCAGTCACACCAAACATGCTCGCCCTTTCAGCCATGGGGGTGTTATAATATTACGGACAATACCACTATTCGTTGGTAAAAGAGTAGCCCAAGAGTTGGCGGTGGGTGGTGATGACTAGCTGCCTTCCCTCTAGCCTTACACTGCTAAATTAGGGACGGCTAGCACAGATAGCCCTCCAGTAGCTTTGTGCGAAATTAAAAAACAAACAAAAACAAAACAAACTTACACATAATAACTTGTAGATGGCGTCGCTTTTTTATAGTAATATGTTATATGCGTATAATTGCAGATTACGTATCTTTCGTATAGGTACAGTGTAAAAAATAGTAAAATTATGTACAATTAACTGTTATTTTCCAATGTAAAAAAAACATATTTTAAAGTACGGTTAAAACATTAACGCGAAAAGTACAAGAAAAGTGAATGTATTTTGTAATTTTACTGTTATTATCTGTAATTTTTACTGATAGTCTATAACCAGTTAGAATAGCCGTCATATACATATTTACAAAGTATAATTTGACGGCTATAAGACGGCATTATTTAAATTAATGGCAAATTACGATAATTAATCATTTATTTTTATGCACAGTTGGCGCCCCCGCTAGTACAGCGGTATGTCTCCGGATTTACAACGCTAAAATCAGGGGTTCGATTCCCCTCCGTGGGCTGAGCAGATAGCCTTTGTGGCTTTGCTAAAAGAAAACACACACATGCACAGTTGGATTTTTCCTTCTAAGGGTGAGCGCTCCAGCTGGTCGAAATATATATATATCTATATTTAAAAGGAGAACTTATTTTATGTTGATAGACCATTTAAAGTGTTTCTGTGTGGAACTATAAAGACAAGAACAACAAACCTTGAAATACGTAATAAAACTGTTGTTGTATGTGGATTAAATGGTTACGTCTAAAACATTTTTTACAGATTGACTGTTAAAAATGCTAGAAATACATGCATACAGTTTTATTTTATGTATATCAAATATTAATTAAAACGTGCTTATTTGTGGAATGACACCGAAAAACATTTATTTTATGAGGGATGTTCATCAATGTAGGAGTATTACCTCTAGAATAACAGTGATAAACGTTCAAAATACAGACTAAAACAGTTATTTTAGGGTAAATTTCAGTAAAATGTAACGACAAATTGCTGTGAATTTAAAAGACACTATGGATTAATATAAAGTTCCGAATTTATTTTTACGTAAAAGGTGTGACAACTCGGCTGAAGTCTTTCTACCACAAGTGAACCGTAAAACTTTTTACTGTGTATGTTATATACGTATATCTGTAAATGACATATCTGATGTACAACAGTTTATTATATATATATATATATACCTGTAGATTATGTATGCTACGTGTAACAGTGTTTGTACGTATGAAGTATCTTGTTTAAAAAATGGGAACATTTCTATAGTACAAGATTAGTTTTAAATTAACTGACTTTAGAACAAGTAATCCCTTCAGGGTTCTTATGATGAAGGTGTAAGGCCGGTATGAGCTTAGGCTGATAACAGTTAAATATAGTAATAACCTAATGAAAGAGAAAAATGCTGCAAAACATAGTTTACATGAGATTAATGAATATTGTGTGACCAGTCAGTTGAATTCTCAAGAAAGATTAGAAAAACAATATATTTCATTTTCACATTTGATAACATTCTCCCGCTGGTACAGCGATAAGTCTACGAATTTCAACGCTAAAATGAGGGGTTCGATTCCCCTCGGTGGACTCATCAAATAGCCCGATGTGGCTTTGCTATAAGAAAGCACAGAAAAAAAAACATTTGATAACTATGAGAGAAGGGAAAGAGGAATCAACATTTGTTATTACATGCGATCTTAACGAAAAGGTAATCCGAGGGTCGCAGGTTCGAATCCCGTTCACACCAAACATGCTCGCCCTTTCAGCCATGGGGTTGCTATAATATGACGGACAATCCTACTATTCGTTGGTAAAAGAGTAGTCCAAGAGTTGACGGTGGGTGGTAATAACTAACTACCTTCCCTCTAGTCTTACACTGCTAAATTAGGGACGACTAGCGCAGATAGCCCTCGAGCAGCTTTGCGCGAAATTCAAAAGAAACAAACAAACGTAACGGAAAAGTATAAAAAAAATACAAGTATACGCATAAATGATAAATGAAACAAGATATGATAACTACATTACTTGTTACTGTTTAAAAGATGCTGGAATAAAAACTAAACAATGAAAAAGGTATAACAACTATCCAAAAATGTAATAGAGACTCTTCTTTTGTAACTGGTAAATAAATATTTGATGATATAGTGAGACATCCATCCACATTTTTAAAAGTTTTCATCACCGTTTCATCAGTATAAAAGCTTCATGTCCGTATATTTCATTTTCACGACCATAAACTATTGACTGTCTATTTTTTTATATTTGTCAAATGACGCTTTCAAGACAAACTATTTCGGTGTATGTTTTTTGTTTGTGTGTGTGATAACACGGTCTCTCTTTCTATCTTAAGCACGCTTTCTCTCTCTCTTTCTCTTTCGTTATTCCCATTGAAAACCCTATTTTTTGGCTGAGAATATGAGATGAGATCGTCTTTGTGTGTCCTTTTCAGAAATCTTTGTTTATATTTTTTGTTTCTTCGAAAATCCTTTTCTCGCTCTTATCACATACATCTGTGTGTGTGTTCTACTCGACTTTTCTCTCATTATCATCCTTTCATGAAGAAAATATTAAATTACAGTACCACACACTCCAAGCATTACGAGCTTGAAGGTATATATTTAATTACATTCTCAACAAAGCTCTCTTTGCTGCTCGGTTCTTATTTGTCTTTCCGAAGTTCTGGCACAGAAAACAACAGAAAATCGAACGACCGAGATAATAAAGAGACCATTATTAGGCAAGACTGTTCTGAAATAGTCCAGTCGAGTATGTGAAACTGACACTATTGGGCACCTTTTCGTGAAGCCTGATGAGATACAAGCCTAATTTAACTTATCACATGACGTAGGGCACAATAAAATCTAGTGAAAGAAAGTATTCACTAGCCTTGGTTATGTCATTTTCTTTCCTTTTTATATTTTTTTTAGTGGTACGTGAATCGTGTGTAGGAGAAATTGTAATCCAAGCCAGGTTCTTGAAATCGTATCGTGGTACTTGAAAAGTAAAATGTACAGTGTCTGAATGTTAAAGAATGGACCTTTATTGGCAACAATCAGGCCATTTGTAAGAAAATTAAACCATATAAGTACTTGTAAAGCTAAGAGGCATCAATACTGGGAACCCATTTTCTAAAGCAAGTACGTATTAACCTATTCACAGTCAGGCCTTTCTCTACAGCCTTACACTCTTACATTGGGGAATCTGTGCTAACGAAACAAAGTACAAAATAAGTCTTTCACTGATGCTGGGCCAGTGATAAAGAGATTTTATTCCGCCATGAAACCAATAACTACTCATATGAAAAATGTATTTAAAAGCACTACCTGCTGCTTCAGAATCTGTGGATTTTATCATTTTTAAAAACAGTATATGTTATACTTTAGATTAATTAAGACTTATACCCTCATTTTAGACAAAATTACACTGAAAATGTTGTGCTGTTATAAACTATTCATATTGTTATAACACTTTAGCTTTAAAAGTTAAACATTAAAGTTCCGTATTGACTGATTTTTACTGATTATCTGGAATTAAGCAAGAAGTTACACAACGGGCTAACTATACTCTGCCCACCACGTGTATTGAAACCTGGTTTATAGCAATGTTAGGCCACAGACATACCGCTGTGCCACTGGAGGGCAAAGTTGCTTATACCAACCATTACCTTACTGTTCGGTGTGATGGTATATACACTTTGTGATATCTAGTTCATCACGACTATAGGAAAAATAATTTACCGAGACAGTTTGCTGACACAATATTCCGCGACTATCACTCGAGTTATTTTAAACCACGACATATGTATTGCTTACTCAGTGATAAACATGTCTATTTTAACAAGTTTAATAATTTTAATTTGTGTATTTGACATGGAAGGTTTCAGTCTTCTGCAGCACTTAAAGAAGGCAAACCAAACCGCATAGTTTGTTTATTTGTTTTGACAAATTGTTTTGAAAGCTATCTCTGCTAGCCGTTCTCAATTTTGAAATAACTGAGTAGAAAGAAGGTAGCTATTCAAAACCACATACAGTCAACTCTTGGCTACTCTCGTTAGTTCAAACAATGGGAGATGTCTTTCTCACTTATTATGCATTCAAGGCCCTAAAGTGAGGAATGCAAATTTTTCTCAGTTAACGTCAGATCCACAGTACTGCACAAGGACCACTGGGGCTAGTTCTGCCGAACAGGACGGTATCAACTCGCTTAGTTAAAATAAAGTTTAATAACCCCACGGTGATCATAGGAAAAATAAAGGCATACTTTATTACACAACAATTACACCAGATTTATGGTAATATGTAACGTTAACATTGCGTCTCAAATTCATAATTATACCACTAATCGTTTGTCACTACAGCGATAATATCTATGACTTTAAATTTTGACCTTTTATTCCCCAAGTTCTCTAGTTTTCTAAAAATTTTATAGAAAATCCACGTGCCAAGTGGTAGTGTGTTCTTATCTTTGTTAATCTCTAGTTTTCACGCCGACATTCGTTACGAACGTTTTACTTCATGGATACCAAGCACGCTATAGAGTTGAGCCAGTCAACTGGTTAAGTGAGCTTCCAGTGAAACAATAAACCATCAACAAATTAGAGGGTGGTTAAGGCACTCGACTTGTAAACGGAGGGTCGTGGGTTCGAATCCCCGTCACACCAAACATGTTCGACCTTTCAGCCATGGGGGCGTTATAATGTTACGGTCAATCCCACTATTCGTTGGTAAAAGAGTAGCCTAAGAGTTGACGGTGGGTGGTGATGACCAGCTGCTTTCCTTCTAGTCTTACACTGCTAAATTAGGGACGGTTAGCGCAGATACCCCTCCTGTAACTTTGCACGAAATTCAAAGCAAACCAAACCATACATAGCATTACCCATCAAGTTGTGAAACTAGAGGTTTAAAGAAATGGTTGGTTGGAGTTTAATGGCAGAAAGTAACGCAGCTGTCTGCGTCAAACAACTGCTAAAAAGACAAAACAGTAAAACTTTATAAAAAATGAAAATAAAATAACCTAAAAACTAAAGAAACAAGTAAAAATGAAATAAAATGAAAAAGACCAATAGTCGGCAAAAATTTAAAAACACAATCAAGTTGTACAGCGTCACCATCATCAATAACACCATTCAACGTCAGGACTAAATCCTTAGAAAATTGTTTGTTTTTTGAAATTCGCACACAGCTACTCGAGGGCTATCTGTGCTAGCCGTCCCTAATTTAGCAGTGTAAGACTAGAGGGAAGACAGCTAACCATCACCACCCACCGCCAACACCACCCGCGACCCTCAGATTACGAGTCGCACGCCTTAACACGCTTGACCATGCCGGGCCCCCTTAGAAAATACATGCCTAATTGTATTACCCCTCACATTCGTAACGACAGCACAAAAGTAAAGAATGGACAATTGTGACTCGAGTGTGAAAAAGACCACACGTTGAGGGATCAAACTCTAAAGATAACAATATATAAAAAAACTGAGACGTCTCGAACGAGCGACCGATATTTATCTGAAACGATCCCCATATAATTCTATTTCCATTAAGAAGATTTTAATTATTTCTCTGAATTTTCAGATTTTATCACGCTGCAGCTGCGTATGTTTGTTATTCGAGCTTGAGAAGTTGAAAAGAGTTCGTAAATATATCAACGGGAGATAAAATAATGATAACCGCACACGTGAAACTTGAGATACGCAAACTGACGTCAGACCATGCTCGGAGAATAACAAAAACAATTATGACAGCAACGCTGTAGAGTATGCACTTTCTACATCTGTTATATCGACAATTAATAAATATCAACTGTGTCTAAGAGTAAACTTTGACATCCTGCTGAAGCTTGATCTAATACACATTGTTCTAATATACGTTTTAATGTTGTAATTTAGATGTTAGATAGAGGGCGAATCATGTTAAGGTAATGTTAGTCCTAGAATATTTGGGAATACTAATGAGCGAGATACTTTGTGAAATATTTAGAACAAGGATTAGATTATAAATAGAGTTGAGCCAGTCAACTGGCTAAGTAAGCTTGCAGTGAAACAATATATCATCAATATATTAGAGGGTTGTGTTGTAGTGAATCAGTCAGTGCGTTTACATTGTTGAATCTGTTCTAGCTATCGCGTTTATTGAGTAACTTTGTACAAGTTGATTTTTACCACATTGTAGCGCAAATGGTAAGACTGTAAACGTAAGCTTACAACAATCTTGTAAAGAAACGTTAACGATGAAATAAAGCTCCTTTGTTGTTAATACTGTTATTGTTGAATTTTATTTCAAATTATGTAAGAGAATACGCCAAAAAAGGTACTGTTATAAATATTTATATCGTCCATCTTGGATATAGACCAAACACGAATATAACAATGTGTAATGTAGGAAGAAAGACGTCTATACATTGAAATACACGAAACTTTTGTCGTATGATCCTCTTAATACGGCAAGTCTTCATCAAATATAACAGAAGTTTATAAATATATCAGAAACACAGAGCTAAGTCCATCTCTTTTAACATGTTCTGAAAGTTTTCTTTACCGTACTGCAGTTTTCAGTAAAAAAAATAATTTGTACCATGAATTGTATCATGACTTATTTTTTTTTATTGTGACCAGTTTTATTTTGACATTCGCCTGCATTCTTTTGTTTATGCCTCCGGTGGCTTAGCGGTAAATCTGTGGGATTATAACGCTAAAAATCTGTTTCCGATAGCTGTGTTGGACAGCGTATAGATATTCCATTGTGTATATTTGTATTTTACAACAAATAAATCAATAATTTATTCACTACAATTAATTGCTTTTTACCTTTCATGTGAGTTCTTCACATTATATAGCCCAACAAGATCAGATGTAATAAATAAACTTAGTATTCCGAAAATTGTTTAATTTCAAAGTGTAAGTTCAAGAAAAGTCCAGTTCCATCCACTAATTCATGAACGTGTGTTATCAAGTTATACTAGTTACGGAGAATTCCACTTCTTATCAGTAATCCTATATAATATGAAGAATTGAATAATGGCTAACGAAAATATTTCTTCACTTCATCTATCCAGTGTAAAGGTTTCTCTCGTACTGACTACAAAGCACATTCATACCAACAATATGTTGGATACGTTTCACTGTGACATAGATCCAGCTTATCTATCTTTGGTTGTGTTCAAGGTTACTGATGAGAAGTGGAATTCTCCAAAACTAGTATAACCTTTATTTATTTTAATATATTTTAAAAGTATATTACAAAACTTATAAGATAGTAAAAGGATTTATATGTTTTTAGTTTCTACGAATTTATCTTTATTTTTCGACTCACACTATTTGATTATTCACTCAATACATGTTTTAAATGAATTATCTTAAGGGTAGAGAGTTAGAATAAAAAAAATATGATAAATGTGTGGCTCTGTGATGTTTTTTTTAGTTTCATAAAAAAATTGATTAATTAATTGTGTTATAAGAATTTTCAGGCGGTTTCTACCATTTTCCACCCATTGTTTGTCAACATAATTTATATATAAATAATGTTATATAAAGACAAGCTTTGAGATTCTAACCACTTGAGGCCTAAGTAAAGACGACACACCAGTTTTTGTTTCTTCGTTTACAAAGACCAGTGTTAAAGTGCTAACCAGTTGAGGTCTACTGTTAAGGAATACAACACTGGTGTTCGTGGCTATATCCTATATACATCATCACCTATAAACAATCAACTTACATTTCTTCCTTTGCTACTCGTTCCCTAGTTGAGATAAGATCATTTGTTTTCTCATCAAACTAAAGTGTCCTTCTCAGCAATTTAAGAACAATTTTCAAAGAAGTCTTTCAACTATGACGAATGTGGGCGTTCCGTCATGAAGGCCCAGAGTGTCTAGAGTATACGTGCCGGAAACAGCGGCAAAAAGCCATTCTCCACCACATTTTAAACAGAGAATATTGTCCCAGCTACTTTTAATAACCTCAACTGTAGTAATGTATAATAATTAGAACTGACGGTTCTAATATGGAACGGAACTATAATTTTATTTACTGTATATTATTTGTTGAATATTTATTATTGTTGTTGTTTATTGTCCTTGAAGCATAAAGCTACACAAAGGGCTCTCTGTGCTCTGCCCAACACAGGCATCGGAACCCGGTTTCTAGAGTCAGTAGACATGCCACTGTGCTACTGGGGGCTATTAGATGAATTTAAATTATCTAAAACCAGCGTCAAGGGAAGGGAAACACCACATCAGTAATAACAGGTGTTTATATTCTCGTGATAGAATAAAGTAAAAGTTTTAATTAATGTCTCCCCGATGGAACAGAGATAAGTTTACAGACTTACAACACTAAAATCCTGAATTCGATTCCCCGCGGTTGACATAACAGGTACCTTAACGAGACTTTGATTTAGAAAAAACAAACTTATTTATTACAATAAATATTATCAATTTTATTTAACTTATAACCTTTCTGTGCATCATACATGCGGTATTGAACCAAATAAAACATAATTAAAGCACCCATTCTCAAATATGACTGCCCTTTCTGTGTCCAAGAGTGTGTTACTTTGTTGTTGTTGTTTTAAACTAATATTTATTAGCTACTCAACAACCAAATTTTACATCAGTTTCTCATGTAAAAAATGTATATAATTTAGAAATTCTATATAATAGCAAACCTTCTAGGCAACCAGGCTAAAAAGAAAACGACTCGCACATTAATTAAAAAAGACAAATAAAATCAGGGTATATAGGACAAATTAGCAAGGGTAAAATGTATTTTATCACGTGTTTGTATTTTCAACCTATACAACACTAAAAACAACCAGGTTAGAGATTCGAAACTTCAGAGGAATAGGAGTAAGCAGCACCCACCATCTATGAGTTCACACCGAATAGGCAGCTTAACTGTCACTTTCATAAAACTGAAAGTGCAGCGTGTTTTCAGTAATATGTAGTCATATAACCTACGTATCAAGAGTATCGAAACTCAATGTTTAATATTTTAAGTCTGAAGACATACGATCAGCCATGCGAGGAGGGCATAAAAAACGTAGATGCAAGGAAAGCAAATAACAATAATAAAAAAGGGTTAGACTATCTGAAGTTGACATTACAGTCTCTATAATTGCCACATACAGGAACGATATAATGAAACCTAAGATACTTAGGTCAAGGAATAGCATTACAAAAACTAAAATTTAACCTCCAAACTACACAACTATTAAAGAAAGTAGTAGACATCCTACGTCATTGCTGATTAACATGTTATTGAAGTGGAACCTCAACTGTATGAATGAACTTAAATATGCGCGTATTATTTTTGTTGTCTTGGCATAAGTTGAGCATGGTGTAACTGAAATAAGTATTCTTAAAAAAATATTACACTAATTATTGACAGTTGCCTAAAAACATCCCTAATATTGCATAAAAGTATACTTTCTGTTTGAGTAATGTTATAAAATATTTACTATTAAATAAAAAAAACATAATAATAATATCACTATGTAACAAATTTTTTACTTTTTCTTGTTCCTGGGCAGAAAGTGTTTTTTCTCAATTGCTTATTCCTAAAGTAAATGTAAAAGACCTATTTTTCTCTTCAAACTTTGCTTTTGTGACCTAAGTAATAAAAGTTTCAAATTTACCCATTTTCCAGAATATTCCAGGTAGATTCAGTGCTGAGTAGCTGATAGAGAAATTGTTCGAACTTACAAGAAATTTCAAGAATTTTCTAAAATGTTGTAGAACTTACGAGAATTTTCTAGAACTTTCCATAGTAATATATATACAGGGGCTCACCACTCACCATTTCAGTTTATTTCTAACTGCCTAAGTGAACACACAGACCTATCTGATTCTATGAGAGATGGCATCAAGAAGCTGCAAGCATTCTCCAGGCGCTTTGTGCTATGTATGTGGTCAATTTATCAAGACAAGAGCGAAAACGTACCATGTGACAGCTTCTGCTAAAATGTGTGAAGCCTACAAGGCATATTTTAGCATGCCTGCTTTTGCTACAATGTATCTGGTCTGTGCGAGGCAATTGGAATTGCCTATAACCCGAGCGAGTAACGCCTCTTCATTAATAGCTCATGCAGAAGCCTCAAAGCTGTGCTGTTCCATAATGGGAATAAGTATCCGTCTCTTCTCCTGGCTCTTTCGGTGCACCTCAAAGAAGAATACAACAGCGTCAAGACCTTGCTAGAAGCCTTGAAGTATAATGAGTATGGCTGGGAGGTTATCGGAAACTTCAAAATGGTGGCATTCCTGATGGGTCTCCAAGGAGACTTTACCAAGTTTCCCTGTTATCTTTACCTTTGTGACAGCAGGGACACCGCAGCGCACTACAACAGGAAGCACTGGCCACAACGGACCGAGTTCTCTGTGGGGAGCCACAATGTCAAGTGTGAGCCACTAGTGGACCTCCAGAAGGTGCTGTTCTTACCATTGCACATAAAATTGGGTCTTATGAAACAATTTGTTACATCTCTTGATAAGGAGTCTGCAGCCTTCAAGTACTTTCGAGACTTCTTCCCTATGCTGTCTGAAGCAAAGGTCAAAGCTTGTGTCTTCGTTGGGCCACAAATATAGAAGATCCTGGAGAACACAGAATTGCCCAAGAAGCTCAGTAGGAAGGAAAAAAAGCTTGGAGCAGCTTTGTCGCAGTGGTTCGGGGCTTCTTTGGCAATCACAAGGCCGAAAATTACGTGGAACTGGTTGAGTGTGTTTCTTTTAGCAAAGCCACATTTGTTTATCTGCTGAGACCACCGAGGGGAATCGAACCCCTGATTTTAGCGTCATAAATCCGTAGACTTACCGCTGTTCTAGCAGGGGCGAACTAGTTGAGGCTCTGGTAAAGAACTACGGCAATATGGACTGCAAGATGTCCCTGAAAGTCCATATCCTTGACGCTCATCTTGATAAATTCAAGGAGAACATAGGAGAATACTCAGAGGAGCAAGGCGAGCGCTTACACTAAGATATATTGTACTTTGAACGCCGCTACCAAGGAGCGTATAACGTAAACATGATGGGAGACTATATTTGGGGGCTGATACGTGAAAGTGATTTTCATTACAGTCGCAAATCACGAAAAACTACTCACTTCTAAGCAATTGTGTTCATTTTTGTATAACTTTAGTATAAATACATGTAAATCTTGATTCATATGTTGTTTTATTCAGACCTTACGTAAATAAAAATGTGCAAATTTGCCCGTTTTTACATAGTAAATAGGTTAATTTCTAAATTTCATTATTCAGGTCACAAAAGCAAAGTTTGAAGGGAATAATGATCATTTTCTGTACTTTCACAACATAAGCAATTAAGAAATAACACATACTATCCAGGAACAAAATTTGTGTTTTATAGTGTAATTAATATAAAAATTCGTCGAAAATGACAGGAAATTATTATTGAATAACGAACGAAAATAATAACATTTAACTAAAACCAATTTGTCTGTATCTCCAAAATACACCAACTGTTCACTTATTTCACCAGTTTCGAAATAATTCTTTAATCGTCGCATTTTTAGTAAAATTTACGCAGAAAAATGTATTGTTGTCGTGAATAAAGTACACGAACACTCTGAAAGAGGCTTAAATAGTAAGCACTCTTAAGTCTTTTCATTGTATTTTAGGTCAGAAAGTAGAAAACACAGTGCAGACATTCCGACAAGTTTTCGACTCTTTCGACTGCACAATGAACAGAAGTTATTTGGTTGTAAAAATTTTTCATATTTCTTTATGTTTTAAGGTCAAGTAGATAATATATGCGTTAAAATATCAAAATAATATTTCTAATCAACATTCATTAATGTTAACATTTTTTAAACACCGATACAAGTTTTCAACTCTTTCGACTGCAGAATGGATAGAAGTTATTTGGTTGTAAAATTTGTTTATATTTCTTTATGTTTTAAGGTCAAGTAGATTATATATGTGTTAAAACACCAAAATAATGTTTTTAATTAACACTTTTTAAACACCGATACAAGTTTTAAATTCTTTCGACTGTACAATGAATAGAAGTTATTTGGCAGCAATAAACGTTTATTTTTCATTGTGTTTGAAAGACAAATAGGAAATATACGTGTGTATATATATAATATATATATATATATATTAAATACTGTTTGTTTGTTTTTTGAATTTCGCACAAAGCTACTCGAAAGCTATCTGCGCCAGCCGTCCCTAATTTAGCAGTGTAAGACTAGAGGAAAGGCACCTAGTCATCACCACCCACTGCCGACTCTTGGGCTACTCTTTTACCAACGAATAATAGGATTGACCGTCACATTATAACGCCCCCATGGCTGAAAGGGCGAGCATGTTTGGCGCGACCGGGATGCGAACCCGCGACCCTCAGATTACGAGTCGCACGCCTTAACACGCTTGGCCATGCCGGGCCGGTACTTAACAGCGTAACAAATGGAATAAACCTTTTATAATTAGTGGCACATCATGTTTAAGTCGTATAATTAAAAAGTTTAATACAGTTGCCTGTTTTTAAAGATTATGCAAAACTATTCTAACATCTAGGGGAAGAAGGATTAACACTACATAATCCTATGGAGTTGGAAGATGTTGTACGAAACTTTTCAGACCAGTAGGTCAAAAATAATTACCTGCATATGAAATGTATTTAATATTGAAAAACAAATAAAAAAATAAGCAATTATTATAACATAGAAAAACACTTTCATGGATTTTATCTTTAGAAACCTCTGGTGAAATGTGAAATAAAATATGAGGGAAAGATTTAATTCAATTATTTTTACGGATCACGCTGTCACTTGTTTCACTTCTTATAAAAGATGACAAGTTTGACACATGGACTGAACTTTATTTTACCGCCGCCTCCTTGGCTAAACAAGAGATGACATCTGACAGTTGGTATGACATTTCATATACTGATGGGCACTTTCAAGTCCTTAAGTGTTTTTTTTTTTTTAAATATCGGCATTGGGTGAAGCAATTTCATATTTTCAATATGTAATTTATGAAGGCACTTTGATTTAATAAGTGTAACCTCTAGTTGGATTCACTGATACTAAAATATATTGTAATAACTATACTTTGTGTTCTCCGTTTCTGTTGCTAAACTGTACTAGTTAAAAGTATAGTTGAAGTTTTCATTGTTATGTAAATATATATAGAAAGGAATAACTTAACTCTTGGGGTATTTTTGCCTGGCCGAAAGTGGATTTAACCGTCCCCTCACGACGTACCTACGATCCCAGGTTGCAGAATATGAGTTTGTTTTAGGCAATAAAAATACACGAATTTGAGACCCGCAGATCCATAGTCCAGTATGATAGGCACTGGACTACCTATGCTCAGCCTTTGGAAGTACACACACTATTTCATAAACATTACAACCGTAAACTCCTATTGACTAGAGCTAACGATAGTGTAAGAAACGAAAATAGAGTGACAGTTTATATGAAAATAAACACTTCAGCTAATAGACCTTCAATATTCATGGTCCTTCAGGAAATACAGCCTTCAATATTTTTGGTATTTCAGCAGATACAGCCTTCAGTGTTCATGGTATACCATAACATGAACTACATTGGTACACACAATCTAACGCATCTGATTCTTGTTTTCGAACAAAAAACGATACATTCATTCCATTTTCCACTCTAAATCTTTATATTTTTTAATGTAGATTTAATTGTATTGGCCTTTATATTTCACTGCATATCATCAGATTAATACACTAATAATCAAGAGTCTTAGAAGAAACACTGTACTCTAAAGATGACCAAGTAGTATACAAAACTGTAGTCTTTGTTCTTAAAGTCAGTATTTAGCTTTCATCCTTCTTTCATTTATTTTTTCACCTTCTATAAAAAACGTTCAAAGTCGCACTACTATCATACATTCTTATTAACATCAACACTCTTTCCACGCAAGTCTCTTTCAGGAATCTAAACTTCTACAACTGACTATATACTTTCTAATAACTGAAAATAACATATAATTTTAGACGATTTCGTAAAACTCACTAATCACCTCTCCGATTTCTTTTAAATATCTTTATTTATAGATGGTTGGTCTGCTGAATATCTTTATTTACAGATGGTTGGTATGCTGAATATTTTTATATATAGATGGTTGGTGTGCTGAATGTCTTTATCTATAGATGGTTGGTCTGCTGAATATCTTCATATATAGATGGTTGGTCTGCTGAATGTCTTTATTTATAGATGGTTGATCTGTTGAATATCTTTATATATAGATGGTTGGTCTGCTGAATGTCTTTATCTATAGATGGTTCGTCTGCTGAATATCTTTATATATAGATGGTTGGTCTGCTGAATGTCTTTATCTATAGATGGTTGGTCTTTGAATATCTTTATATATAGATGGTTGGTCTGCTGAATGTCTTTATTTATAGATGGTTGGTCTGCTGAATATCTTTATACTTATTACCTACAAACTAGTTTTTACATTGCAAGACAATAGGTCCTTACAGAAGCCCTTTATTAATATATATATCCTTTATTAATATCCCCTTGTCGTTAAACTAAGTATTTATAATTACTGTCGTTCTTATTTTTTTACAATAGTTAAAACATTATTTTTTCCATATCCAGTTTCAAACAACAAGTTTAACAATAAATTCTATATGAAACTATCAGAGGGATGAAGTTTAGTCATGCTTCATTTGGATTACGTGATTTTTTTACTTTAGTCAACGGTAAATCTATTTATTCAGTTATGAAATACACAAGAGACCTACAATTGTTTTAATAACTATTCCTGATTTTTCTTTATTATTTTTCACATAAAATAAATGTATCAGGACAGAGAGAATTAGTGTGCAGAAATATGAAATGAAACTCCACGGTTTGCGTCCCGTTACTGCAAAAGTAAAAACAAATCGTGCAGTCCTTTTAAAGTTAGCTCTTAGTAGCCTACGAATTTGTGATATGTGGTATTGACTGGTTGCCTTCTCTCCAGTTGCTCACTTAAAAGTTGAGGATGACTAACGCAGATAACACTCGTCTGACTTTGTGCAAAATTTAAAAAGGAAAGAAAAAACAGAAGCCTATTTTGTTTTAGAATTTAAATTATATTTTACAACTCAGTTTTTACCATCAAACCAAAATAAAGTAAACAACATTTACCTAATCAGTCTTGTTTCTAAATACCGTAACGAACATCAAACCGCACCTCTTGTACCTAAAAATAGCTTTGAAACAAAATGAATGAGAAAAAAAGAAAGAAACTCTTACAAAAGACAAGAACACCACCTGACCATACACAAAAACACCACCTGACCATACACAAGAACACCATCTGGCCATACACAAGAACACCACCTGGCCATACACAAGAACACCATCTAACCATACACAAGAACACCATCTGACCATATACAAGAATACCACATGACCATACACAAGAACACCATCTGACCATACACAAGAACACCACCTGACCATACACAAAAACACCACCTAACCATACACAAGAACACCACCTGACCATACACAAGAACACCATCTGACCATATACAAGAACACCATCTGACCATACATAAGAACACCACCTGACCATACGCAAGAACTGTTCAACTGTGGACAGGTTTGATTAAGTTATTGATGGTAATCCCTGTTTCAGATCAGTCAAAGTTAAAAAAAATAAAAAATAAACATTACTAAATAAGTCATATGTTGACGATTGAATCTATTTAGTTTTATTTCTCTCCAAATGTCCCTGTCACAAATATAAAATCTATTCCAGTAGAGTGAAGCCATGATTTTATGGGACTTAACGTATATTTATGGTCGGTGACTTATCCAAGCTGACATTATAGCATGAGATCACAAACTGATCGATTGAAACTCTACCTACATAAACCATTAGAAAAGATCCGGCTTGTCCACAATTGTGGACACAACCTCGTGTCGTAAACTACTTAACCATCAACTAGAACTCGCAAATCCTATAGTTCCAACCTGAATGTAATTTACAAGTGTATAACTACAGCCAATGGGAGTCTGATAGATCAAACAATAATAAAGTACAAATTAGAGAAGTTTTCAAGTAAGAGTAAAATAACATCATACTTTAAGTCACGTGTTTCTTACCTCCAGTCTGGGAAATAACTCACAATACCCAGGTGACTCTTACCTCTGATCTGTACAATATCTCACATTACCCTCAAACCATAACCAAGTGGCTCTTAGTTTTAACCTGTAAAGTAATTCATGTTATCATCACCAGGTGATTTTTACCTCTGATACGTGAAATAACTCAGAGTATCTTCAACTAGGTGACTCTTACCTCTAATATGTAAAATTACTCAAAGGATCCTCAACCAAGTGTCTCTAACGTCTAGTCTTGTGTACGCTTGCTTCGATACAATGAGTCTGAATAAAACTGCATTACATTCATTTTAATGCCTGATGCACAACATATGGACCAAAAATTTCTCTCTTATGTTTTTATATGCATACAACCTTGTTTCTATTATTAAACTTTCGCAGCAGAAACTGAGAAACTTAAGTATTACAGCAGACTTCCTTGCATGAAAAACAGTAAGGAAGAAAAAACACGTGGTGATTTAAAGTGGTTCTCTCTGAAGGCAGCATACATGCTGTCCAGCTTAAACCTTTCTTTATACCCAGAAGGCACGTCACCAAGCTCCACAGAATCAATTTCCGTACAAACAATAAGGTGCACGAGATTTAGACGCTAAAGTTAACAATATATTTAATTAAAAGAGAAATGTCGTAAATAACTCTCTTTTCATCTCGTTAAGCGCGTGTGCGAAGTGTTCATGAATGAACACAAAACTTAGTTTTTTTGAAATTTAGCTATTTCATTCATTTTTGGTTCTAGTATTCCATAAAATATTGTCATGTTTAATATTATCTTTGTGAATTAATTTCATTTGGAAAAGTTAAATAATAATTATTGTTATATCATTCTGGGTTTATTGCTTCTCATTCCTATGGTGATAAATTATCGAACTGTCGTACTAACGTGCCTTCTAAACACTGCACATGCCAAATGTTTCGAAAATGTTCGAGATAAAAATATAAAGAAAATATTTGTTTGTTTGTTTTTGAATTTCGCGCAAAGCAACTCGAGGGCTATCTGCGCTTGACGTCCCTAATTTTGCAGTGTAAAACTAGAGGAAAGGTAGCTAGTCATTACCACCCACCGCCAACTCTTGGGCTACTCTTTTACCAACGAATGGTGGAATTTACCGCCACAATATAACGCCTCCATGACTGAAAGGGCAAGCATGTTTGATGGGACCGGGATTCGCACCCACGACCCGCGGATTCCGAGTCGAACGCCTTAACCCACCTGGCCATGCCGGGCCTATAAAGAACATAAAAAAATAATGGTTTAAAGGTAAGAACTCTATTAATCCAGTATAAATATATGTAGAATGCTAGAGACACGAGGTCGGGCTGTGAATTCAACAATTCATAGCTCGCGTCCCTTTGACCGTACTCGGAAGTCGTAGATGTGTTATACGAGTAACAGTTAAATATCGCTATTCGGTTATTAATATAATATAACCTTATTTTTCATTCATCATCCTGAGTGAGCCAACAAAGCTTTAGGCTACTTAATTTTTTTTTTTTGTGAACCTGACGATGACCGAAGAAGGTCGAAACGTTGTTCGCTCTTCTATGTAAAAGTGTTTTCTCAGCCCAAACGAGCCGTTTTTGCATATAAATTTCTCAACAAGTGGGTTTCTCGTCATCACTGATTATTTAGGCTACTTAATTCTGTTTTTCACTGAATAAAACCAGTTTGGACAGATATATATCACAAATCTTAACAATTAATATTTTATCACTTAGATACATATAGACGGATATACACATACTTACTGAATGTATAAAAGTCGTTTTAATATAAATATATAAGAAATTAAAACATACACTGGATATCCAGTTGGGCTCCTTGACTGGCCAGTGAAATACCAGAGGTGACGTTCGTAGCTATACATTTAAACTCGCCGCTGTCCTTACGGCGATCGACACGGGTGATAAACAAGTTTGATCCTTCCTGAAACCTTCTTGTCCCGTTTAGCACTGGGTGACTGTCAAGTGTCCAATAGAAAACTATGTGATTTGTGTTGGAAACGTTACATCGAAGGATCACGGACTGACCATTGATAACAGTCTGTCCCTTTGGATGAGGGTTGAAGTAAAAGCTGTCTTGACCTTGAGTTCTATTGGCCAACCAAATTATCACTGTAAATATATAAAATACACATAAGAAAAAGTGTTGATAGACCTAGAGTTCTACCGGCCAACCAAATTATCACTGTAAATATATAAAATACACATAAGATAAACTGTTGATAGACCTAGAGTTCTACCGGCCAACCACACTATCATTGTAAATATATAAAATACACATAAGATAAACTGTTGATAGACCTAGAGTTCTACCGGCCAACCATACTATCATTGTAAATATATAAAATACACATAAGATAAACCGTTGATAGACCTAGAGTTCTACCGGCCAACCACACTATCATTGTAAATATATAAAATACACATAAGATAAACTGTTGATAGACCTAGAGTTCTACCGGCCAACCACACTATCATTGTAAATATATAAAATACACATAAGATAAACTGTTGATAGACCTAGAGTTCTACCGGCCAACCACACTATCATTGTAAATATATAAAATACACATAAGATATACTGTTGATTGACCTCTAGTTCCTCCAACCAGCTGCCAGTTCAGGCACTTCCCAAGTAAATTAGCCTGGGAAGTAAAAGTGGGCTTTCTCGGGGTTCTCCCGTTTCCCTCACATCAAAAGTTTGGCATCGGATTTATAGATCCACGTCTCCCTGAACGACCCAAGTCATATATCGGCCGTTGATTTTGTGATATTCAAGCAGATAGGGTGCACGTGGTCGGTTTTTCGCTTATATTGGCTTGCTTACTATTACGATGTTATTATCATTTGTATCGACACAAATTCTTTTTTTTCTCTATTTTTTCGGTTATTTTAAATTTGTTTTCTATTTATTTAATTTTTTTAAATTATCATTTTCCCTCTTTCTTTTATATGTATATATTATTTTTTCATCTTTTTTTTTTTTTTTCGGGTCGCTCGATCTAATTCTCAAATCAAGAGTGGGGCGAAGAGAAAGAATATGAGCACCCCCGGTTATCCGCAGTTCCTCAGGGAGCTGGAAATGTTAAACCGAAACAGCTGTCAGTTTTTTGTTTGTTTGTTTATTTTGTTAATTGACCTAGAGTTCTACCGGCCAACCAAATTATTACTGTTAATATATAAAATACACAGGAGATAAACTGTTGAAACAGTGATCAGTTTTTATCCATATGTTGCTTATTTGAAAGTTATAAAATTTCTCAACAGAACATTGTCTATATGACGGCAACAGACAGCTCTGTATGAAAACTCTTCCACTGGAGTTGACAAAAAAAACAACACCTTTGTTATTTAGTATATCGTTATCCCTATCTTACAGAATTTTGTGTAATAATTACATGTGTAATGTCACATAACAATTTCTTGACATTCTTTTAGTTATATATATATATGTGTGTGATCACTATTTTATTTAAAGTATGTTACGTAATTCTTTTAATTACAAACACACACACACACGTATACATATATATATACAACTTTCTGCTGATATTCGATTTGTTGTATTAATAATATCACACCTTATAAATACCTTTGATGAAAGGTCAAAAGGTTATATTGTTCGTATGAAATTTCTGGGATTTGCTCAGAAATGTGTGTCTGTAACATTTAAACAAAACTTTAAAGTTTGGGATTACGGCCGAAAATATTGATAACAATGAGGGTACCCAACTCAGTGCTTGAATTGAGGAGGTGGCGGGAACACAATTCCCATTGTTAAGATAAATATCAATTGCTCTTCCCTTATTAACAAAACTAATACTTTGCGTATGGAGGAACGTTTTCAAGTGTGCGGTTTCACGTACTGACTTTTGCCTCGTACCATACTAAATACTGTCTCCATGAGCCAGCGATAAAGATGATTTTTAGTTTGTTCTCAATGTTTGTTTCACGTAAAGCTATTGTTAAATCTTAGTGTGATTTGATTAGTGAATGATTAGTTAGAAAATTAAACTCACGTTATATTTATAAATATGAGTGTGTACATATACTCAGCCTTCTTATATTAATTGATTTCCTCTCGATAAGTTATTATTTACATTACATTACATTACTGATTAACCACGACATTCTAATCATCACAGTCTTTGTTTTTATCAGATTACACACAGCTCGTTACACAGGCATATCAAATTATCTATACTATTTACTACGTTAATTTCCAGTTGTAATCTCTGTAGGTAACTTGCTTAGGTCACATATTAAAGACAATGTTTTCTGATCGCTAACATAGGTTTTTATAGATAACATAATCCGTGCTAAAAGTCAGTGAAATACTTTCCAGAATGGAACTCTACAATCAGTATGCCACTCCTCCTACAAATGTTACACTTTTAATTCGATATTAGGATTTAAAACAACAACTCATGTCCGACCTAATACGGGAAGAAACCAACATCAATGTGTTATGATCTGAAGATAAAAGTAAAGCCAGATACGAGAAAGAACGCTTAACAATAATTTATGAAACGTAAAACGTTTTAATGGTATTCTTTTAACTATCCGCTACTTGCTTTTAACACTCTTTTCTCTATTTCTCTGTCTGTGTTAGCTATATCCTGTTTGTATATAGAACATTGCACGTGTGACAAAACTCGGGTGTGACAGCTTTACTTTAACAGATAAAGTTTTTCCCACGTTATTTTATAAACTTTATCAATACCTAGAGGTATTAAAAGTCAAGAAGATATATTACAGAAAAGCGCATTTTGTTTGTTTGCCATCAAAGTATGGATGAGTTACAAGTTTATTAACTCTTTTGCATGAATTGTTATAAAACGTAGAAACAAAATGATCATGCACAGTTATGGAACCAGTTTTCAACCAACCCATTATTTAGTTCTTCATTCAGTTATTCGTACATTTTCTTCTTATACTAAATTAATCAGATGTGAGACTAGTATGGAGCCAGTTGTATATTATTTACATCACCGCTGACCCAATACTATAATATAAGGCCAGCTCTGTGTTATTAACATTGTTGTACATGGTAGCAGTTTTAGGCCAAATCTTTGTTGTTCATAACACTTTCATATCAATACTCTATTATCAGGCCAGATCTGTGTTGTATATATTTTCCCTATCAGAATTATAGCATTAGGTCAGTTCTGCTTTGTTCATATAATCTCCGTATTAACATTGTACAATCAAACCAGCTCGGTGTGATCTATATAATCTCTGTACTAGTATTATAACAATAGATCAGATCTACTGTTTTGGTACTAAAATATTAGACCTACTCTGTATTATTCATATAATTTCCTTGTCGGTACTATAACATTAGGCCAGCTCTGTATTATTGATATTATCACTACACAGGTAGTTAACTATTAGACTAGTTGTGCATTATCCATACCATCGCTCTATCAGTAGTAAAGTATCAGGCTAACTTTGTGTTATTCATATTAGTATTGTATTGGTACTATAACATTTGATAAACTACATATTATTAACATCAACTGCTGTAATCAAAACTGATACACTATATATAGATGTTTCTTATTATAATTAAATTCAGAGTAGATTATTCATAAATTGCGGATATATTTTGTAAATATCGTTTCTCAAGTGCACCTAGAGAGTATCTTGGAGTTTTGCTCGATTTCAACAATTTCCAAAATTTGGAACAGTTTAAAGAAAACACATTTTCTTACTCAAACAACCGAAATGCTCTGTGCATAAAGGTGCAGAAAACCTGTTTAATAACATTACTTTTAACAAGAGGGAATCATCACTAGTTGTGGCTGTAATTAGATCTCAAATCAGTCAAGAGATGGGGCTATGAGCTAGAAGTTTGTACTTGAGAAAACTTGGAGCCATTCGATGAGCCACTATGCCGCCATTTAAAACTGCACGGGCCACTCAGTGGCACAGCGTCATGTCTTATGATTCACATCGCTTGAAATCGGGGTTTCGATACCTATGATATTCAGAGCACAGATAGCCCATTTTGTAGCTTTGTGCTTAATTATAAAGAAAGAAACAAAAACTGCACGGAGTAACCTAAGGTATAATTCTACTCTTTAGCACCTCACAAAATCTATGCATGAGAGGGTTAGTGTAGGCTTAAAAAACATGGAAATACAAGACAAAATTATTATTAGGATTTCCTGTAGATATATGAGATATCATTTGGTATTTTCTTTGAATGAATAATGTTAAATAAAGGATCTAAACTATCTTCATATAATTATTTTTGTCTCGTTCCTGAAATTTTAGAGTGATAAATGTACTCGTTCGAGTACAAAAATCTGCTTCTTCATTTTGTATATTAAACTCATGAAACTAACCTCTAAGTTATCTTCAGATATTGCTTCATTTAGATATGGAATGGATATGCGTTCGTCATATATCAAGTGAACCAAGAAACCATCGCACCATGCATTATCTTACATTTTAAAATGCATGGAACTCGCTGCACAGTCAAATTACCTAGTGTCATTCCAAGAAGACCTAAGAAAATACAGAAGGTTCACAATACTTTTTATGATAAAATGCAACTAAAATCATGAAAAGTTCAGGTAGTTACAAAAGCCAGTGTTAAAATTAAGCTTTGAGATCATACCTGAACAGATCTCGTCGAGTGCGTTCTAAAAACGTATAGTTTTACATATTTTTTTGTTGTCTAATAAAAGATATAAGAAATAACAGCATTTTATATGGACCACTTTATTTGTCCACCCCATATTTGTCCAAGAGTGTTAAACATATATACAACAAATTATTTCCATTATAGATAGTTATAGACACATCATAAACACTATATAGTTCTCTTCTTTTTGTGAAAAGTCTACTTAGGCTATTAAATTGCCTTGAAATTTCACTTGAGAAGCCAAATTGTGTTTTCTCTATTACTATCGACAAACTATTCGAGTATAGTTCACTTACTTTATTGTCGAGTTATCACAGTTGCGTCCTATACTTCTAAAACTCGCTAATCCTTTTTTCTCTCTATGTATTTCACACAATCATGTGTTCTTTTGTCAATGTCCACTGAATCTATATTAATCACTTTAGAACTCTCTTTGACGAAACAAATTATTATTCTTATCTGTTTGAAAACCACGCCATTAGTCTCACTCTAATATATCAACCATTAGGTCTATATTAATCATAAGGCTTTCCATTCTTGCGATGATTAACTTGTATTTAGCCGAACTCCTACTGGTAACTTTACTTCTCGTCTGCAATGCCTTTGTCTCTCTGTATACTTTTCCGCTTATCTCACACTAGTTATGTGTTTATTTCTTTATCGTTTGCTTTGCTTACTATATCCTCGACATAAATAAATTTCACGCAAAGTTCGATAATCTCGACACCAATGCATTACAAACACAACGTGCGACTCTTATCGATTTACGTTACTAAACTTGTCATAAAATATACTTTAAAATACTTGCTTCTAGCTCTCTTGTTGTGAACAAAACTAAACAATCATAAAATTTATACTCACAAATTAAATAAATTAATAATATCTGCACTAAACAGTCTTTTATATCATGACACAGATAGACATGCTTTTTCTCTCGTTTCCTGCACATATTCACTAGCTGATTTTTTGTTATTACTGTACGTTGTTCTTGTCAAGAAAATAGTGTTTTTCGTTTGCTCCGAAATTTTCTGTTCAGCTGTTCGTTTCAATTTCGTTTGGCTAGGTAACTATAATATATTTTCTGCTGAATCTTTCGTTATACTTACCAGTCGGAAACAAGGATACCTGAGGACATCACAGGGTACGTGCTTGTGGTGGACTTGCAGTTTGCTGCAGGAAATTTTACATGTTAACTCTGTGAAGTTTCTTTTTTAATCATCTGAATATTGAGACACAACATTTAATTTTATAACAGGTATTTTATAGTCGCAGTGAGACAGAATCACCATATAGTGATTGTCTTGGTCATGTGTCAGCAGATATGTACGATTGTTTCAAAGTAATTCCATTTTTCATAACTACAGTTTAAAATACTTTAACAAATTTGTGATAAATTACTATGGTTGGCCTGCTTACTTTCGTTCGATAACTGTGCACATGAATGAAACATCCGAATGCATTAAGTGAAGAGCAGTCATGGTTCATAAACAATCCGGAGTAGTTTATGTTCTGTGTTTCGTTACAAAATGACTTTCGAGACAAGAATGTATGAGACCTATATACACATTGTAGGCTGTAATTAACCATTACCTAACATTTATGATTATGCGACTGACAATCATGTGTCTGATTAGTGTAATAAGGAACATATGAAGTAATTGACATTGTCACATCTATAATAATATAAGTTCCAATTATCATTTAATTGTTTTGAGCAATACGAAACAAGTATAAAAATGATATTTTAAAGTGCAATAAACCTACATGCACTTTTGATATCAAGAATATAATCTGACAGGTATAAGAAGCGGTTCCGATCGTACACGTGGTACTTTTATCTTTACCAACATTTTCCTTCCAATATTAAAAATAAATTACCCTAATTTTATTTGATAACTAACACTATCAATGGACTAACTACAACAAGATTTATTTTCTGAGTTTGATTTGACGTAAAGCCCCGCACATAATATACTTCCAAAACGTACTACCATTTACGTTAAAAAAGAACTACAATAGAAACTTTACGGGTTTTTTTCTTTATACTATAATATGAAAAGACTAACCAGAACACTTGTTAACAATAATATTCAAAACCCAACATTCAATCTAAAAGATCTAGTTCAGGCCCTCATGTGAGCCACGAGCTAAATGTTTGCACTTGAAAAAAACCTAGATCTAAAAACTAAAAACTACACGGGCCTCTCAATGGCCAGGCTGCATGTCTGCGGACTTAGAACACTAGAAATCGGGTTTCGATACCCGTGGTTGACAGAGTACATATATCTCATTGTCTTGCTTTATACTTAACTTCAAACAAACTTCAGTTCATAACTATGATATGAGCTCCAAAGTTACAAAATAAATCATTTTAGATGGTATGAGATATTAAATTATCATCCTGTAAACACTACGCTCCTTCAGGAAGCAGCCAAACGATAGATGGTTAGTAATTATATGCTAATGAATATCACTGAGAAAACCGGTTTTTAAAAACCTCGTGCAATTTATCATATTTACATCATGCGTTTTGTTTTCTACTTGCAAGAGGAAAGTAGTGGAGACCGAGGTCTTCCAAAGATGAAAGGAAATATCTTAACAAAAGTATTTTTCATGTTTTCGCGGCTACGTGTTTTTGCAAACTTGAATTACATGTAGTAAAACGATTAAATAATGCGTATAGAAAAATCGTATCACGAAACAGCTTACTGACATGAACGATGTTCGTCAGGCTTCCCAAACTGATTATATATTCTGTAAATGCAGTTCTGGAATCAGGGATATATTTCAAAGGATTTTTGCGAATGAAATTTCAGATATTCGTGGATCTGAGCGGTGTAAAAACAATATCTAGAGTGACCGCAAATTTCGTCATGCTGACGTTAACACGTAACAGCCTACAGTTGAATAAGATGAAGACACGCAGAAATGAAAGCGTCAAGAAACAAGATTTTGTAAGCCTAATGAAAGCCTAACATCACACACACTGCTTAAGTTTCCACCACCGTGTTAAAAATCGTGTTTATTATAAAATATTGATTTTTTTTGGTTTTATTGCAATATGAAATATTTCTTTTAAAGTTCTGGTTCTTTACCGAAGTATGATACATGTATTACCTACACTTTACAGGTGTCCAACTTTTATTCATTTGGTTTATGTAGGTAATAAGAAAATAAACGTGATACGAAGTAAAAACCCTTACCATAGAAAAACTGAAAGCACCTAATATATAATCAGGTCGTGTGGTTGAACGTATTTCACTGATTTTATATAGTTTCGTGCACATCCATATATACATACAAATGAAAACAGACAAGTACGTATACTTACAGACAGACATATAGATGTTAATAAAAATGGTTCGCCATCAACCTAGAACATCTACTTAATAACTAAATAACCCCATATAGAAGTTTAATACGGAAATATTATGAGCATTAT
Source organism: Tachypleus tridentatus (assembly GCF_004210375.1). Classification (NCBI taxonomy): domain Eukaryota; kingdom Metazoa; phylum Arthropoda; class Merostomata; order Xiphosura; family Limulidae; genus Tachypleus; species Tachypleus tridentatus. The sequence continues at coordinate 86,816,355 of NC_134832.1, read as the reverse complement.
ATATATGTGTCACTTGTTTAAAATATTAAATAGTTGAATTGATACTCTAAGAAGTAAGGTTACAGTTGTTCTAGGGTTTAACTAAACGACGATGAATATTAACTTTAAATGTCAAAGTCTTTAACCTGCTGACATATATAATAACAAATATACACTGTAATAACTAGACATGTCTGGTGATTCTATATTTATGATTGATTTGAGTTGAAGCCTGCACTTATGCATTCTCAAAATGTGTTCTAAGCTGAAGCCTAAACCAAAGAATTCCCATACAATATTAAAGAAACCAACAAGGTTGTGTGGTAATTCACGATCGCGCGTGTAACATGGACCAACTCATAAAAATGAGGAACACGATGACAATACATTTAGTCAGTTAGTGGTAATTAACAGAACAAAATGTTCAAATTAGAAACATTACGTTGAACCTACGATACAGAAAAATATGAAACTAGAATAGCATACAAAAGCTGTAAATAAAAAAAAAGAGATACTTGTAAATATTTACATATACGGCAAAAATTCGTAGAATATATTAGAAGCTGAGTTTTTGCTAAGCTGCTGTCCATGAAACTGCACATTTTTTGGAATAACTGTATTTTGGAATGATTTAATCCACACTGCATGATTCTCTGATTTTGAATAGTTAGAAGGCAGTAACGGGAAACATGGTTATAGTATAATGACAGTACGTTTTATATAATTTACTAATTACAAAAATCAAGTTTTAACAAATTAATTTTCATTTAATCATCAGTAATAAATTTAACTTTAAATAAGAGAAAAAAGTTCAAATGTTTCATCTAGAATAACACTTGTTCAGAAAACTTAGTGTATTTCATATTAACGAAGGTCTACGCTCTTTATCTAATATCTACGTCCTAAAGCATGTTGCACAATAACAGTTTCGTATTGATAACAGTTACGAATAAAATACCTTACATTTATTCCAAAATTGTTATTTTAGAATACGTTTACTTACCCAACGCCTGGTGAAAACCAACGAAAAATGAACGGTGAATTTTTCCCATATTGTTACCAGAGGCAGTTCCAAGCGAAGGCCTTTTTAGTCAATACTTTTATTTATATTGACTTACGAATGAACATATCAAAGACGAAGCGTTACTGTCGCTAAACTAGCGACGAAGGAGTTACTTATTCAGCTTTATCTCGGATTTCGCGCACGTCGTGTACATCAAAGGCCCGCACATAGACGCCAAGGCGGTATATTCTTACGCAGAGAAACCAAGTTTCAACTACTTTGCATTTCAGTATTAATATCAACACTTAGAATAAGATTATAAGAGATCCATTTAGTTAGAAATTAAACAATTAATTTTTCTTTTGTTGATAGAATACGACAGAGTTAGAAAAGTACAATTATAGGAGCACCGCAAGTATATATTAATCCGCCCTTTCTCAATACAGTCGCCAATGCTAAATTGTCAACTAACCACGTGAGAAGCAGACGACGTTTAAAGGCTTTCGGTAAGAGCGTTCTAAGCTCTCAAGTTTTTAATTTGCAGGAGTAAACAAGCGGTCTAGGTTGATAACATTGGTATTTTATTCCTTTAAGTGAATTTTTGTAATTATAAACGGATTACAAGACCTAAAATTTAGTACACTTAAACAAGAGGGAAGAACAAACAAGTTGAACATTCTTTTAGAGTTGGAAATTCTTGTAATTGTCTTTTTTTTGTTATTCTTATATATACTGTTTTTATATTGTTGTGTTATTTCAAATTATTTGATAAACGTAATTCAAAGTCAAAGCAACGATAACAAATTAGTTTATTTCATCTTTAATGTTTCTTTCTGTTTGCTTGGACACTTTGCAATTTGCATGCCTAAACGGCTTTACAAATAACGTTCGAACGACAAAACTTGGTTGGTTGGTTAGTTAGTTTGCAATTAAGCTCAAAGCTACGTAATGTGCTTTCTGTGCTCTGCCCACCATGGCTGTCGAAACTCGGTTTATAGCGTGGTAGTTCCACAGACAGTGGGGGGAGGGGCAAAATACTTGGACTAACGTAAAAAAAAATAAACTAACTTGTATAACTTCATGACTAATCTATCAAGAAACTGAAATCATAACACTGAAAAAAACACAAACGATCTCGCTGATTAACTCTGTCTATGCGTCATGTTCCACTCTACAAGCTCAGTTAGCCAATCGACCGGTTCAGCCGTATTTATAATCTAATTCTTGAACATTTTTAGGTTTCACAAGACCTCTGATTCATTATTATTCCAAAATATTCTAGGTCAAACGTGTTCCGTTCTCTAGGTAACGTTTAAGTTATATCATTAAAAATATAACTCAAAGCATATTTAAATCGTGCATTTTCCCCCCATAATAAACTCTCTAGCCACGAAATTTTTTAAACTATTGAAACCTCATATTCGAATTGTGCAAATCGTAACTGGGAAGAAGTTATTGTCCTATTGTATTAATTTGTATCTTTCTTCTTTGTTTGTCGTTGAGCATAAAGTTACACTACACAGTGGGTTATCTGTACTGTACACAACGGCTATCCCAACCCGATTTAAAGTATTGTTTGCTATTGTTACCATTTTGAAATAACGTTATTACTTTTTATATATTTATTTTTGAAGAATGATGTGAACGAATGTTGGAAGAAAACTGAATAAATGCTGTTGTCAGCGCTTCGAACAATAAAATAAACAAACATTATAGTTTCAGTATTGCTATTCTCAATTGATATGTGAAAAAAAAATGTCCTAAGGTTTATCTCTATAAGTTACAATCAACAAATAATGTTTCCAACAGTGGTCAAGCCTCCCTTACAAGTTAGATAACTGGATTATTTCAGAATGTCCGATTTATAAGGTTACTTTGTTTTTTTTTCTTTTGTGCATAATATTTTGCTTCACTAGCAACCAATACAGCATATTAAAGTATAATGATTACTGCTCTATTTCCAGAATGCTATTCAATAGGACTATATATCACTGAGTCCCCGAATCATGCTACCAGATTGTTTAATCATACATTGAGTTACACTGCTCCGAATCATCTGGAACAATGAGTTATACATTTTTAAGTCATTTTACAACATAGATGTGTGTGTGTGTGTGTATGTGCTTTTATTTCACACCCATAATGTAATATCATTTTTATATTTAGTGGAATAAAGAGGTTTGAAACATCAAACAGGTTTCTAAAATTCAGTTTTTAAATACGTAATGTTTAGTTGTTTTAACTTAAGAAAAATAAAGCAGTGTTTAGACAAGCAATAAGTAAAACGGTACAAGTTTTGTTCCTCTCTATTATTCACCCAGTACAAGGTCCAGGTAGTCCTGTTGTTTCATATGATTACACTCTAAATCGAGGAACACAGATGGTCAGGAAATTTCAAATAATTTACTCAAGATAAAGTCCTGATAGTTCTGTTGTTTCACTTTATTCCCACATATAAAAACCGCCCGACATGGTCAGGTGGTTATGGTGTTCAACTCGTAATCTGAGGGTTACGGGTTCGAATACCCGTTGCACCAAATATTCTCGTTCTTTTAGCCATGGGAGCGTTATAATGTGACGGTCAATCTCACTGTTCGTTGGTAAAGGAGTAGCCCAAGAATTGGTGATGGATCGTGATGACTAGCTGCCTTCCCTCTAGTATTACACTGCTAAACTAGGGATGGCTAACGCAGATAGCCCTCGTGTAGCTTTGCGCGAAATTATCAAAAACATCGTGTAAAAACTAGTGAGTATTATTTTGTTACGACTACTGATAAACATTCTGAGCTGACCACATGTTTAGAAATGCTGCGACGTTGTACTTGTGGCCTTTGTAATTTTATATCACATTGTGAAATGCAGAAATAGTTGGTCCTTGTTAGTCTGGAGATTTTATATTACTTTGCTCTGATTCACTTAGAACAATGAGTTACACTGTCATCCGACAACACAAACTAGAATATACACTATACAGCTATGTTATAATACATTCAGGTCGTATTTGTGGGTTTGTTGGTTCTATGTCAGTCTGTGAAGTACAGTAATGTAGCTGTGTTATAATACAGCTAGATCGTACTTGAGGGTCTTCTAGTTCTATGTTTATCTGTGAAGTAAAGCAATGGAACTGTATTGCAATAGAGCAAGGTCTTGGTTACTGGTCTGGTGGTTCTATAATAGTCTATTTAGTGCAGTATTTCAGATGTGTTGCATTAGAGTGAAGGGCAGAAAGAGAGCTTTGTTATAATACAGCGAGTCGTACTTATTGAAATGATAGTTCTATACTGGTCTGGGAATTGAATTAATGGAGCTGTGTTGGTGAGGTGGTACATATTGGTCTGATTATTTTATATTGCTGTATCAAGGGTAATAATGGAGCTGTGTTATAACGGATCAAGACCGTACCAGTGGGTGTTGTAGTTCTATATAAATCTTTGAAGTGCAATAAAGACGGTGTTGTAATAGAACGAGGTCGTACTTGTGGTCTTGTAGTATTATATTAATCTGTAAAGTATAGAAATGGAACTGCGTTTTAATAGAGGAAGGTTTATACTTGTGGGTTTGATGGTTCTATACAATTCTGTGAAGAACAGTAGCGGAGTTGTGTTATACTTTAGCGAGATCGTACTTGTTGGTCTGGAAGTTCTATAACATTTTGTGAAGTGCAGTAATGTAGCTGTGATATAATACAGCGAAGTCATTCTTTTCGGACTGATCGAGTTGATTGAGTTGTGTTATAATTGAAAGGAGTTGTCTTTGTGGGCTTGTTGGTTCCATATGGGTTTGTCAAGTGAGGTAATGAAGCTATCTTGTAATTCAGTATGATGGTTCTATATTAGTCCGTGAAGAACAATAATGGAGCTTCGTTATACAGCGAAGTCATAATTGTGGGTCTATATTAGTCTGTGAAGTGTAGTAATGAAGCTGTGTTATAATACAGCAAAGTCGTACTTATTGTTCTGATGGTTCTATATTAGTCTGTGAAATATATTAATGGAGATGTCTTATAATACAACGAGGTATTGCTTTTTGGACAGGTGATTCTATACAATTTTATGAAATGCAATAACGGAGCAGTTTTATAATAGAACGAAGTCGTACTTGTTGGCCTGGTAGTTTCATGTTAGTCTGTGAAATTCAGTAATGGAACTGTGTTATAATAGATCGAGGTCGTACTTGTTGGCCTGATGGTTTCATGTTAGTCTGTGAAATTCAGTAATGGAACTGTGGTATAATAGAGCGAGGTTGTACTTTTTAGATTGATGGATCTATATTACCCTGCAAAGTGCAATTATAGAGCTCTTCTGTAACATAGCAGAAGAAATTTATATGGGCTACATCTAAATATTTACAGAATGTGTATCACTGCGCTAAATTTCTTTCCATATAACTCAGGGTTGTTTCATTTCTTGGCCACAGTACTATCAGGAAAACATAGCAAACATAGGTAACAAAAAATGTTATTTTTGCCTGTTACTTTTAATTATGTTACACTGTTTTTAGTGCGTTTACTTTCGTGACATCGCTTCAGTTTTTTCACTCAAAATATAGTACTAGTACGCCAGTTTAGGTCGAATTTATTCCTTAATATGTAACTTTCAAATAAGTATTTCTGTATGCTAATTCATGTGTCTAACATTTAACACAAATCTGATTATGTTCACTTGCGAATAGAAACTTAAAATTCACAAGAGTACAATTTTAGTTAAACACTTAAAGATTTTCGTGATGATGAGAAACCCACTTTGTTAACCTGAAGATGACCAAAGAAGGTCGAAACGTTGTTCTGTACTTTATTTCAATTAAAGTGCTAATGTCCATACCATCTGCCATGAAAATACAAGTAAAGATTTTGGTTTAAATTATAAAACGTTCATAAGTGTGGTAAAGACTGCGGTCATTAGCTTAGACCACAATACAACAAAAAGGCTATTTATTTTGTGTTTATTTGATATTGGTAGGTAATACTCTTGTTTTGTTCTTCACTGAGAAAATACTGTTGTTTACTAGGATATACTACACTAAACCAAAGGTTAAACATGGTGTACCTGATGGTTTCTTTTTGTTATTGGTGAAGATGTCTTGTAATATTCGTGGATTTGTTTCTTGAAGACATGAAATCGCCATTACTTGATATTTTGGAAATAAAACAAAAAACTTTTATTTATTTTTTGTTGTAGGTTTAATATATAAATGATTTTTACTTGTATAACTGAACTATTTTCGAACTTTGTGGGTATCACTAACTGTCTTATATATATAATATATATATATTATTTCTCAAGAAGGTAGGTGTTGTATAAGAATGTATTGTTTGTTACATTTGTTGTAGTATTTTAATCACATAAACATAACTCTGGATTTTATAGTGAAACTAAGCAACATACTTACTTGTTTTTGGAGTTATACTGAACTTTCTCAGAACCTGACAAAAGGCGAGTTGATATTGTGAAAAAGGAGTCATTAGTCACACCTTGTGACGTAGATAAATAATTTCGGTAACTGATGAAAAGATCCACTTTTCCTTTTTAGTTTGAACTGCATCTCTGCTTTAATAACTAGATTACGGTGGAAGAAACTCATGGTGAGTAGGTAGTTGCGGTTCTTATCAGGTACACGATGCAGTGAAGTGTTTGGCTAACATCGTTACATTGTTTTCTCTCGTAGAAGTAGTGGATTAGATTTCCATAGGTTTTTGGGACACTGCATTATTAGTATATGGGAGAGGTTATTCGCCGTTTCAACTGTAAGGAGCAGCCCAAGCACTACAGGTGGATTAAAAAAATTTCTTAGAAAAGAAATCGTGTCAGGGTCCGATTGTCTGTGGCATTTTGATGTTATTTTTTGCTAACTGAACCTTTGACCTATAAGAGGTTGAGTTGCCTTAAAGTTTTTGTTGTTTTTTTCTAACTTTTACTACAAAAAGCTCTGAGTTTTGAAAACTGGCTATAGTGTTAATCCAACCTTATCAGTGTGCCAGTATTTTTCTACTTTATTATAAAGACCTAGTCTTGGTTTCAGTAACTTCAAGAAAGTTATAACAACTTAGTCACTTATTTTAGAGAGTCAATCTAAGCCTTTGTTGTGCGTGCTCAGGATACTGATTCAAGAATATATCCTAGAGAGATGACCAAACCACCGTTACCTAGTTCACCTTATCCCCAGTCTGAAGCCAGTGTTATCATACCTTAACACAGATGACTAGGAGAAGAGGTTCTAAAAAGTAGGTACTTTTACGCCTCAGAATGTTAAGATGATATCTGTAGTGACGAGACTATCAACCGATCTTTCGACTACGATCCGATATTTCACAAAAAGATTGTCAGTGTTCCGGGTTTACTGATTCCGGCTTCGGAGTGGATGCAATGATTGAGCTTTGGCTTCAAAGCAGAATAATCCTATAGCTAAATGGTATTGTACAATCTGTGGTTTTGTTACGGTGTTATTTAGAATTAAAACAGTCCGTAGGGTTAAATGTATTTTCAGTAAATTGCACGAGGCAGATGAAACCTGATTTTATATATCTATTTTTACCAACTTTTCACCGACTGTTTCCAACATTAACATGAATATATTAATAGTTATTTATCAATAGATTATCTAGAAAGAAAACGGCGAGATCATAAATCAATGAAATATAATAAACCGTTTTATTTTAAAACTACTTTAAGATTAAGTGCGTAAAAACACATTAAAAACACAATTAACTCAACAAACTAATGAAACATTTATTTACAGTATTTAGCGTAATCCACTATTTCTACATTTCTGTCTCTCCAAATTTCAATACAATCAATCAAGAATATCCCTATAGTTCAAGTTTTCATTTGAGTTGAGCTTTCAGTTTATGATTGAGTCATTGAGTGAAACAATTAGCTTATTAAACATTTTAAATTGTTTTTATGTTCCAAGAAGTAAGAGAGTACTTATAACCTTTTAAAAGTAACTTCTGTTTTTTGAGTAAATTAGAGCTGAAAATAATCAAAAGGTGCTATACGTTTTTTTCTTTTTTTTTTTAAATTCCGAGAGAGAGAAGAGAGAAGTAGTATAGAAAAATTTAAGAGTTGGATGTAGATCAGAGGTTCCCAACTTGTGGTCCGCGCCCCCTGGCAGTTTGTGATAATACTTAATATAAGAGTCGTTGTTGTTTTGAATTAAGCATAAAGCTACACAATGGGCTATCTGTGCTCTGCCCACCACGGGTATCGAAACCCGGTTTTTAGCGTTGTAAGTCCGCAGGCATACCGCTGAGCCACTGGGGGAAGGGTTAATGGAAGAGTCCATAGTAATATGTCAGATTTATTAAATTAGAATCTACTAGCAAAGTAACGAATAAAATAAAATGCTAAGACATTATAGTAATATATATAAATGTCAAATTAATAATTACAATTAACATAAATTGAATTATGTAGATTCGTTATGCGTCTAGCACTGTTGCCTGCCGATCGCAAAAATCGAGACAGTTGATTTCCAGTTGGAATGACGCATACAGAAATAAGATAAATGTGGAGCGAGCATCTTCGTTTGAAACTGTCACACAGTGACCCAGAAATTCATAAGATTGTTTCAGCAAAGCAATATCATACTTCACATTAAAGTAAGTTATGAGATTTTTGGAACATTTCTCATATTTAAATGTATTTTCATTGTTCTTCTCTTAAAGCTAGAATCAAGCTGTAAAGATGATAAAATAAGTATACGATACACATGATAAAAGCTATATTTAACAGAAGGTGGTCCACTAATACGGTAAAGAAGTTGAAGGGGGTTCGTGACTGGGCAAAGTGTAGGAACCCTAACCATAGATAGTAAAATATAACATAATATAATAACATATTGCCATTTAAAATATTCCACTTCAAAACAAATATATAAATTGTTTAAAACACTGAGTTTATTTGTGTTACTAGTTAGTGTGGAGCTTGTTGCCAGAGAAAGCAGAATATCATATTCAAAACTGGAAAGCATGAATTCCTAAGATAGTGATTTAACTAGTACAACTTATTTATGCAAAATTCCTTAGTTTACTAGAACCACGACTTAAGAAGAGCTGTGTAGTATTCTTTTATCAATCAAATAATATAAATAAACAGCTTTTTTAAATAGGTGAACTATCATTTACTTTTGTTGCATACACTGTATAAGTAGTAAACGTCCTTTAAATAATCCTGAAACCACATTTAAGGAGCTTAATAAACTGTTTGCATACTTCCTTATTTCTTTCTCTTCTTACTTCAAGTTATCCAAAATATATCCCTAACGTTAACTAAGAGAGTACAAAAGAGTGGAGCGGTTCCAGAACTTCAGTTCTGACTGTAGATTCTGGAGCACTATCAGTTCTTTCCTGATTTTACTGTTCAAACACTTGGTTCCATTAGTTTCAGCTCAGCTCCAGAGCACAGCTCAAAAATTGGCCAGGTTCATTCAGACTTCAGGTTCCAGAACTATAATATGACCAGTTCAACTCCAAAGCACCTAACCGAAGAAGACATCAAGTAATGTTTTTTTATGGGTAGTGGCCGTGCTGTTTTTGTTCTTTTTTGTAAGAATAAATCGTCATTGAAAATCTAACAACATGAACCAAAAACGGGATTCTAGAAAGCTAAAGATATATTCCATAAGATTCAGTCGAACAGTCGAAGCTCATCTCTGTCGTCTTCTGACATTTTACTGGGGGATTGATTCTCTTCTTTAATTACAAATATATTCAAAAATTTTCAAGTGTTTTAGTTTGATTTGAATACATTTAAACTCTAAATATATTTTAGTTCTATATTTTCACTGTTATTTTATACTAAGATAGACATTGTTTTATTTTACTTTAACTTCAAGTTTAACTACGTTATCTCTGAGTTTATTTGTATTAAGTTTTATATCCACTCTTTCTTTTTATTTGTACAGTACTATCTCTATTTTTAATCAGTGACATATTTGAAGTTTTAATTTATTTCTCTGTCACTCTAGTGTTTTAAATTTTAGTTCCACAATGTTCATTTATAAGGGTGACAGTGATTAGTAACTCTTGTTTAAGTACCAAGTCTAAGCGTTTTTCTTTTGTTTGTTTTTAGTTAGTGGCCAGTTTCATTATGTACAATTTATTTTTTTCTGTTTTATTTTATATCTGCATAAAATTCACAACTTATCATCGTTTATTCAATTTAACATATTATATCAAGTTTACTTTATAAAAGATTCAGTTCATTTTGAATTCATCATGCAAAGCTGCTTAAGGGTTACCTGTGCAAATCGTTTTTAACTTTGAACTTTGTAAATTAGAAGGAAGACATTAATCATCAACACTCAGTGCTTGTTCAAATAGCAGAATTTAACTGTCACTTTTATAACACATCCACAGCCGAAAACGTGTAGCAGGATTTGGTGGTAATGGTACACGTACCGTAAATATCTAAAAATTTAAATATTTTCACATTTTCTCCTAGTTTTAAATTTTGTGAATTTTTATTACTCAGTATGACTCACATTATACCTTATTTAAGATTGAAGATTGTATTTTAGTTTCGCCTATTTTATTTTTACATTAATAAAGGAATTTTCAGTTTTATGTTTAATTTTATGAAATTTTGAGTTTAGTATATATTTTGATTTGAACTCGAATTATAATGTTGTTCAATTAATTGTTGTTTATTGCTATTGCTGTTGTATATTATTAAGCACAAAACTACACAAAGGCTATCTGTGCTCTGCCCACCACGGGTATCAAAACCCGGTTTTTGGCAGTATAAATATACTATACCTATCTCCAGTTTTATTTTTGCTATAATTTGATTTATGATTAGTTACAATTCTTAACACCATCGTGCTAATATTTTGGTAAATGTTATTTATTTTCAGTTCATTATTTTGTGTTTTATTTTCAGTTTTGTAATTGTTTTTATTTATTTTACTGGCTGTTAGAGCCTTTGTGTTTGAAATACGTTTTCCCTATTTATCCATAGTGAATGTTGTGATGCTAAGGCTAATTCAATTAATACTTTATTTTGGCTATTTAAATTAAATTTTTAAAACTTGAGTGTCATAAGGACCTAAAATAAGAAAAGGAGGATATTCTGTTTAACTAGAAGCCAATACATTTTTATTCATGTATTTTAAATTTTATTAAAATATTTCGTATTGATATTCTATACTTTCTTCACGCCATAAACTTTCTTAGTTACACCTCATTCTAAGGTTTACTTGCCATAGTAGCCATTGAAAGCTGCAGCTGTCAGCTGCTTAACCATAAATGAAATGGACGTTTTGCTTGAAGACGAGAGGAAAATTTGGAAAATGTTGGTTCTAAAAACTGTGATAACGATGTAAGAAAAGTTCTTTACCCAACAGTGAACTATTATAATCATATTTACTTTAATTAAATGTTAACCTCTACTCATTTAGACACATATTAAACGTACCAAGTTTGACATGTTTCAACAGGGCGGGATTTCAAACTTCTTGGTTGATTTTTAATTGAAATAATATAGTATTATGATGCTTTGCAAATTAATAAAAATATTTCTTGGGCCTAATATAAGGTAAATTATGTTTGAGTGCAAGTAAAGTATTGAATACTGATTACGTAAGTGCCTCCATCTACTGGTGTTTTTAGCAGCTAGAAAAGTTGTACGGTTCATTTACCAATTTCGTTTACAAGAGCATATCACCCATGCCCAATCACAAATAAAACAGTCAAATAATAATAAAAAGGTTGGTTTGTTTTTTGAATTTTGTGCAAAGATACGCGAGAGCTATCTGCGCTAGCCGTTCCTAGTTTAATAAAGTAAGACTAGAGGAAAGTCAACTAGTCAACAGCACTCACCGCCAACTCTTTTATCAACGAATAGTAGGTTTGACCGTAACATTATAACGTCCACACGGCTGAAAGGGCAAACATGTTGGTCGGATGGGGTTTCGAACCCGCAACCCTCAGATTACGAGTAAGCGTCCTAACCACCTGGCCACTAATAAAAGGAGGTTTAGGAAATAAATTTATAGAAATAATTACGTTTTGTTTGTTAAAAGTAGGACATGAATAAGAATTGATCAACGCAGGGAGTCGAACACCGCATTTTAACGTTCTAACTCAGTTAGCTTACTGCTGGCCCACTAAGTGATTATACAGTTCCTTTTTTGAAATTGAACATTGCCAAAATTTTCAAGAAAATTTAGCATAGGTTGTTGCCTACATATATATTCATAAAACAAATACATTTTCCTTGGTTTTAATTGCAAATGTATTTCAAGAATAAAGTCATGACTAACACAACACATTTTCGTCCCCCTTTATTTATCAGACTTTAAAACATACTAATTTAAGTTATTGTGCAGTATTGGTTAGTAACCACGGTTACGTTTTTCTGTAATAATCTGCTGAACATTTGTTAAATATTTTAACATATTCTGCCTGTTTATTGAGAATACTTTAGAATGGGATAATGGCCAAAATATTTTTGTTTAGTATTAATTTTAATTTACTGGATAATAAAGAAAAGTGTTAACTTTTATATAGAAACCAATGATTACGTGAAAATGTTTTCGAACTTTTATAACATTGGTTAGAACATGTCATAGTATCCACGAATTATACATGCGCAGTAGTGCCAAAAATGATACGACGAATTTTCAGGTATAGTTTCATAACAAAAACCAAGCTTAGTATTCACAACTTATATGTGTGCAGTAGGTCCATCTAGTGGTACACTGAATTTTTAGGTATATATTTCACCAAAAACTGGAGTTGGAGCCTGTAGAACATTACCTCGAATTTCTAACTGGTTTGCTATAAGCTATATTTACATCATGTGACAATGCTATCTCGTGTATGTGAAAGCATGTATTAAATTTACTAATTTATCGAATTTTAACTGTATCATCGAAAATTTTATTTTATTTTTGTCTCATGAACTGAGAAAACAGTCGTGTTTTATAAGAATGAGGTTCTGGAGTCCTGTGCTGCTTTTAAAATATTTATTCCATTGGCAATCAAATTCAATCTGTCTTAACTTATACTATTGTTATGCGTTACAATTTCCACTATAAGAGACTTCTGCAAAGAACTGCGATATACTTCACAATGACAAGAAATACACTTGGAGTAAAAATGTTTTCTCAAAACGCCTGGTATGGGTATTAAAATTTTAATTGAAATAAAGTACAGAACAACATTTCGATCTCTTTAGGTCATCTTCAGGACGGACGAGATTGCAAAAGGGGACAGGTTTTAGGGAGCGTTGCAGCTAGATGTTAGGTTTTAGTTAGTATAGGTATAAAGGTGTTACTTTATATTGGTTTAAGTTCAGTTTGATTTGTTATATAAGTAGGCCTTCTTTGATTTTACATTTGTTTCCCTACTTAGTATCTGGGTATTTTCTGTGGTTATGTTTATTTGATTTGCAGTGTTCAGAAACGTGTTTTTTTGTTCCTTGAATCTGGTTTCCATTATTTTGCTTGTTTTTCTTATATAGGAGTCGTAGCAGCTGCTGTATTGTATTTTATAAATAATGTTGGTGTTGTACTTGTCAATGAAGTTTTTACATAGTATGAACTTTAGTTTTGTAGCTGGTTTCTGAATATATTTGGTATTTACTGGAACGTTGTGTTTTATTATAAGTTGTTTTTTTCCAAATGTTGGTTATTTATTCTCTTATATCGGGAATGTATGGTATGCAGCAGTATAAGGATTTGTAATCTGTTGTACATGTATATTTGGATTTATTATTGTTTGTTTGTTGTCGATTGTGTTGATCTAGGTGTGTGTGTGTGTAGTTTTTCAACGGTTTTTGGAGAAAATTTGTTGATGTTGATGAAGTGTTGTTTTATTTTGTTGATTTCATCATTAATTTTATCAAGTGAGCATAGTTTTGTGGCTGTGTTTATTTGGGTTCCTAATATGTTGAGTTTTTGTTTTGTTTCATAAGGAATGTATAGTCCAGTATGGGTTATTTTTATGTAGATTTCTGTTTTGAATTATGTATCGGTTCTTGTGAACTTGAGAAATACCATTCGGTTAGTTTTTCGTGTTCACAGGTGAACTTATTGTTGGGGTGTATAGAGTTAACGTGGTTGAAAAAAACTAAGTGTGTTTTCTGTGAAGTTGAATCCAGTAATTGTATCGTCAACATATCTGTACCAGTATAGTGGCGGGCGTAAAGCTGAGTTGATCGCTTTTTAACAACGTTTCACAGACTCTCCACTATCAGTAGACATCATATTCCCATTAAACAGTTTACATTGCTATGAAATTTGAGAAACGTGTTGATGCTCGTGATTACCTCTCTACGTTCTATTCATAAAGTGTATGCATTTCATCTTGTATACTGTGTGTCAATATATCTTTCAATAGCCAAACGAACTCACGATATTCTTTGTATTACGTTAAAAAGTCCATATAATCTCGTCGTCAGTAACATATTGCCTTATTTAAAGTTACAGCAAACTTCCATCCCTTCGGTGCAAGTTTTTTTTTTCAGTTTTCTCTCAAAAAGTGTTTAAATTCATCTATTTTTTATTATGTACAAGGGCAACTACTTTCTGAATTATCTTGTGCAACCAATTTCTGGCAGACTAGCTTGTAGTTTTGTGCGTGGTGTAATTTTTCTTTCGAGTACGTATTTCACCTGTCGTGTTATTCGCCGTGTTTTGTATAATATTTGTATACGATAAGTGCTTTACGAGTTGAAAACGGCCGTTACATCTGCTTTCCGTAAGACTATCCTTAACGCCAATCAGAAATTAGTTGACAATGAAATAAATATTGGGGTCTCAAATATCCATCCTCACCTGTGGTGACACATCACTTATCAATATAAATAGTCCGTTCTCGTGAAGAATAGTTGAAAGATTGGAAATTGTGTTTCTACATTGTAAATTTTGTGCACGGTTTTTAAATTTGACCGAAGCTTTAAGAAGGATCATATTTATAAGAATACAAAAATATATTCCTTTTTACTCATATTTAAAATTCATACCTTCTTATCTATATTGTTTTAAGTATCATGTTTGTGCAAACGTTACGGTTATCTGTGTTTAAAAAATTTGATCTTCCTCTGGTGGAAACTCTTACGGGATGGATATTAAAGGTAGGAAAACAATTGTAAAATGTCTAATATTTGTTATGTGAATATCGTATAAAGGTGCCTGGTATTAAAAACGAACTTCCTCAAGACACTAATACCACCTACAACCTATAGCTATATACAAGTTTGTTTTCTTTTCTTTAAAATAAAAAGCAAAACGTTCAGTTTGAGATACCATAGAAAATCCAGAAACTCAGTGCACGTGATATTAAATAAATAATATTTGATTGAGTGTAGCATAGGGTGGATATTCGCAAGGTAATAATTTTCAAAACATTTCAACACGAATACTGTAAAACAACGGTGCTTGTTTACAAAAGTATCCTTTATACAATTGTAACTTCAAAATTCCAAAAGGGATGATAGAGCTGGGCAGACGGATGATTTAATTTAAAAAAAAAAGTTTCCAAAATTTATGGCTGTAAAATCACTATCAGTGATACATCTGAAGCCAAGTACATATAATAATAAATTCACAACCTGCTCAACACAGTTAAAAATATATTGTGACACTGTATTTGATAAAAACCTCAACTAGATAAAAACTGGATCTTGCTAAACACAGTGACAAAACCCACAGACTGTTAAATGCAGTGATGAAAACTGCAGATGGTTAAACAAAGTGATAAAACCTCAACAAACTAAACTGATAAAAATCACAGATAACTGAACAATGATAAGACCTCAAACAATATAAATCACAAAACATTGTAATACAACCACAGCTGCTAAAACACAGTGATAAATACCACAGGTGGCTAAACCTAGTTATAAACCATAACTAGCTAAGCACAGTAATAAAATTTGAACAAGCTCAGCAGTGATAAAAAATGCAGGTTGCTAAACATTTTAATGAGACCACAGCTAGATAAACACAAATGATAAAAACTTCAGCTAGATGACAGTGATAAGACCTGCAGACAGTTAAACAGTGATAAATTCACAGCAAGCTAAACATAATGATAAAACAAAAGCAAGATTAACAGTGAGAAAAATATAGTTAAGGAGAGTGGTAAAAAAAAAAAAGAGACAGTTTAACTTCACAATCAACTAACAACATGGTAGTGCAAAAACTCTGTATGCCATGCACAATCAATATTTTTGAGTCTAGTCCAAAAACTGTTCCATTTCCTGAGTGCTATGTTAGCACATTTTACACTCTCCCAGTCAACTGGCTACAATTATGCAAGAACTTCATCATTTTGTTTCATGTAACTGGCTGAGGTAGTGTTTTACTAATAGGAAAGTTTCTTATCATTCAGTGTTTTTTCCTAACATAGTTATTCAGCAAGCAACAGGTTTAAACTACAATGTATTGAGGAATTTAGATTTTATGATTAATTTCTTGTGTGTATATGTGTTTTCTTATAGCAAAGCCAGATTCAGCTATCTGCTGAGTACACTGAGGGGAATCAAACCCCCAATTTTAGCAGTGTA
The DNA here is from genome assembly GCF_004210375.1 of Tachypleus tridentatus. NCBI lineage: Eukaryota > Metazoa > Arthropoda > Merostomata > Xiphosura > Limulidae > Tachypleus > Tachypleus tridentatus. The sequence goes on along the minus strand of NC_134832.1, from coordinate 86,799,864 downwards.
AATTCATAGACTTACCACCGTACCAGCAGGGGACTATTAATATTTTGTTGTATTTTATCATGTATAAGTACTTAAAATTATACATTCATGATAATATATTTGATTTTTGTCACAATCATATTCTATTTATCAGTGTTAATCAGTAATTCATATTGTCTAGCTTTACAATTGAAACAAACATAAATTCAGTTCACAATTTTCAGAGAGGTATTTTTTTTTAAGATTTTGAGATTTACTCTTTTTTATCTACAAGTTTTTATTTGTTTTGCTTTGGCCTATATAATTTTTCTGAACTCAGAAGCATATCGGGGTAAAAATATGAGCTTCAACTGAACAAGTCTTAAATCAAGAAGACCTAATTTTCATTTTAAAATACATTAAAACCATTCAAGTTATAGTAACCTATGGTTATTTTCCCCCTTCATAGTTGCAGCTAATCTTCTGGTTCACCATCACCCTACATCCCTGCAGCTAACTAAACATTTAGTTAAAACTGACTGATAAAATAGCAGTTAGTATAACATCATTAGAAACACTACTATATTAGTAGTGTCAAAATATCCACTAATCAAGCAATTCAAATAATACTTTAAACTAAATAAATATAGTGATAAAACCACAGGTAACCAAGTACAGTGCTAAATCCACAGCATAATAAAGGCAATGTAATTATCACAATATCTAATGTGACAAAGAAAAGGTTATCAGTATTTGTAATTATTGTGGAACAGTATTTATTCTGACAGAATATTTTATGGTATATGTTGTATGCACCTATTTTAACAAAACGGGTTATTCATATTTGTAATTAATAAAATCAGTGTATAAGTAAATTAATAATGTAACATCTGTTATCAATTACTGATATTTCTAATAAGTTTAGTATCTACTTTGACACAATATGTTATTGGTACTTGTAAAACTATAGTAACTACTATACTGCTAATAATACTGAGATGTTATTATAACAATAACTAACAACACCAGACCAAAGTTTTTAAATGTTTTTGATCATGTTTTACTAGCTTTGAACAACTTTACTAACAACTAAATTATTACTAACAACTTTACATGTAAAGACTTTCTGCAGTCAGTACTGTCACATGATGCTGGTACAATGTTAACATGGTTAGTCTAGTAAGAAAGAAAGAATTCAGAGCAAATTTCATAAACGATAGGAAAACAAACAACACTTCATGTGAAAACTAGAACTTGTTTATCAAACTATTTTGATTTAGTGCATGTTTATTATAACAGTTCTTCAGTAATTTGATCTCAAATAGCCTTAAATTTTTATATGAAATATTTTGAAATGAAAATATTAAAACTCTGTGATTCTGTGATTACACTTATAAAAATTTTGGATTGCACCTAAAAGCACATGTGCTCTCAATTTTTCAAATCATGTGTAGACTGCATTTTTTAATGTGCCATACAGCTTAGAAGGAACACCACCCAAGTGAGTTTTCACAATGGAAAGGTTTGTCCAAATTGATCTTTAAAAACAGTGCTTTTAATTTTGTAGATATATGCATGATCTAATTAAAAACTCCTTAAATGTGAAAAAAGATACAATCAAAAAAGAATTGAGTGTGCAATTTAAAGGAATGAAGTAAAAACTGGTGGCCAAACTGGTAACTACAATTATAGCATCGATAAGAACTTTACAGCAAATAATCATTGGTCAGTCAATGCATGTTTTATCAATCCGGGATATGATGGTGGGCAAAACGATAGTACTCTGCCCAGGTTAACTAACAAATGATTACTTGCTGTAAAGTTCTTCTCAAAGCAGTAAGTGTAGCTATCAGTTTAGGCATCAATTTTGATTTCATTCCTTTAATACACATGATCAATTATATTTTGGCTGCACCTTTTTTCACACTTAAGGTGTTTTTTGATTAGATATTATGACTTTTTGTCAATACACAAAACTACAGCAAATGAAAAAAGTGTATAGGCTTACAACCCTATTATTCAGAACAGGCCTATACTTTACAGAACCAACCACATTCTTTCAAAATATATGGTGGTAGTTTTTCCTCTCTGACACAGTGTTAATAACTTTCTTTACAATAATGCCATGAAAACTAAAAACTTAACAGTTTCTTGTTATCACCTGTAAGCACTCAATACAGCTGTTTCAAGCATTGCTAGTTACTCTAACTGCTTAAGCTAATATAATGTGATGGTATGTGCTCTTTAGATAGGAGAATGCCATAAAATTTAGCAAATTTATGTTTCAAAGTTTACAATGCATAATAACTGTCAACCTGAATGATTCTTTAGAAAATTTTAGCTAGAAACTGCTTAGTTTTCTTGGCCTAACCAATATTTATGTATCAGTACATACTTTCACCCTGTAATTTTGGTGCTTTATATTAGCAGTCTTTCATCTGAATTACAAAAACTATAAAAAGTCATTTTGGCTCTTATGCAAAGCTGTAGTAAAAATTTCAAACTAGTAGCTCGCACAAATTTTTGTGTGTGTGCAAAAAGTTATTAAATCTGAGTTGTTTTTGTTGAGTAACTTTGCATATGTGGCTTATATTTACACCAAATGAGACACCTAGATGTACAGGGTGGCCCGTCAGTCCCTACTCATCCATATATCTTATGTATCCAGTGTATCTGTGTGCTGTCCCTCATTCTCGCTGCACAATATTATGCGACACCATGTTCTGCGAGACTTTTTCAAGTGTAAATGGGCTTAAATCGGCCATATTTTTCTGAAAAAAAAATTATAATATATGCACAATTGAATATAACATAATAACATATGGATGGGTAGGGACTTAAGGGCCACCCTGTAGATTGTAATGATCTATCAGTTACCAAAATATATGAAAGTTAAGTATGTTTTTCTATCAAATAAAGCTTCTATAGTTGTGTGAAAAAAAGGAAAAAATTCAATCAGAATAGGAAATGTTATATTTCTTGTGTTTTTTAATGATTGCCTTGAAATTTAGTATGTCAATTAAGAATCTTGTGGAGCACATCCACTGAATATGTGATATTTTGAATTACTACAGGCTGAGCTGCAGATTGTGGAAATCTGCTAAACTATCATTCCTGTTAATAACACACATTGTGCCCTACAGGCTGTTTTATTTGCACAACACACTAATGTGTGTCTCGATAACAGAGTAACGAAATGTGTTAATCAATAGAAAGAAAAAAGATATTTTGTTCCAAGACATTTATTTAGAATGACATTTCAATCTGATGACAATAAAGAAAATAGTGCAAAAATGTAGATAATAATAAAAGAGGACAAACTACAATTTGCTATATGCACTATGATAGATCAACCAACAAAAAGTATTTCACTTTATACTAACTTCAGTCCAAGGAAAGCTGGGCTCAGTATGCCTTCATCAAAGTTTAATGGCTTAGGTACTGATTCACTTAAATTTAGAAGATTCAAAGAATGTTTGTTAAAATGCTGTTTCTCAATGAAGTTGCTTTACACTAATGCAGCACTTTAAAAATGATATAAAAAAGGAAGAGAATAATGGTGTAAAATTAGAAAAAAAAGTCCAAAAATGTGTGTATACTAACAAGCAACACCTTGTCAGAATTCAAATGTGATACAAAACTACTCATCTACTTTGAACAGGTTTTTTTTTTTTTTATCTGCAAGTCACAATTTAAATATATATATTCACAATAACATGAAAATATCACATAAACACAAAAATCTGTAAAACCATCCAGATTCCAGCTGGATATAAACTAAAATTCTGTACTGAAATCAACTTACTGCTATGTCTCAAAGATTAACTAAACATAGTACACTCACTAATAGTCAAAGCTTCTATTGAAACATTCTTCAGATCTATTAAGATACAAAAATTAGATATCAAGATTTTCATCAACTTAGTTTACAAGTTATATCTTACTTAGGATGCAGATAATCTGATAAGCACAACTTTCACCAAGTAAGACTGTATGTATATTGCATTTACTTGACCTAAATGTATTGATAGTAAACTGTTTTAATTTATTTTTACTGATATTACACCAGCAGTTGTTGCAATAATAAGTACTACCAATGATACAAAACATATAAGTACACCACATACTAACTATGCTAACAAAACCCTTAATCCAGCTTTCATGATCTCAGCTTTACCCTGAAGTCTGAAATATCCTCATAAAGGATTACTGTAAACTTGAAAAATATGGTTAATGGTTAATTTTCTAATCATTGGTTGCTTCCAAGAAAGAAACCAGTTTTACAAATTTGCCAATAAAATCCACCTCATTACAAGTCTTCAGGATTATTTGACAAACAAGGTGGATATTGTTGTAAATTAATCATTTCAACTTTGACAGTCTCTCCAAATGTTTAAACTATCCTGGCAGTGATGGCTTATTAATACCAACTAACTAATATTCATTTTAAAATACAGTTAGTTGGTTAATATTCAAAAACGTTTTTAAGTTTCTCAGCCAAATTTCATACAAAGTGTCCATATCTTGTTGGAGACACAAACTCTATGTTTGTAACTTAGTATTGTCATATGGTTTAGTTTCTGTGGGAAGGTCCAAAGCTGTGTGGATAGTAACTTGCACGTTTCTGTTGATGCTGACTGCAGGAAAGAAAACACCATGAAGACCAGATAAAGCCACAGAACCTCGACGGACATCATCTACGTAGAAACTCAGCTGGTGCTTGTCTAAGTCCAGAAGAACACCTACCACAGATCCAGTACTTACTCCTCCTTCAGTCCTGTTGTCATGGTGATCAGCATGAAGAAACCATGACCTCTGGTGGTCAATGTACATACTCCAACCCTTATCATCTTTACCTAAGAAAGAAATTGTAGCATAATGCATAGAGAATCAACATAAATTTGAAGACTTTAGAGTTAAAAAGTTTGTTATAAGAATGTAAACACAAAATAAATGTAACTTCACTGATTTTGTGATCCTTAATCTTTACTTATGTTATCCCTTTCTTAAATTAAGATTTTCTACAACATGAAATTATTGCCTATTCTACATTTCAACAGCAACTCTTTGACTTCATACAATATGAAGAATAATTTATAAATATGAACAATTAAAAAATACATGTATAGTTAGTGAAAAATTAAAACTATATTTGAAAAATAATATTCATTATCAAATTAATTTTTTGTATGTAACTATACAGTGCATGTTTAATGAATTCATAAATACATCTCTCCTCTACAGTTTCTCTGCTTAAAAAATGTGTTGTGTGTATGACACCAAATTTTTTTTTTAAATATTCAATTTCAGTTTTAGCTACCTTAATGTATAATTCACAAAATATTAGAAATAATTATCTAAAACTGCAGGGCTAACTTCTCTTTATCAGGTTTCAAAAACGTTAAATTGAAATAATTTTAGGTGAATGAGAAGAAAAAGGTATAGAGAGTCTAGTCTCAATGATGAACTGCCTAGTGTGATAAGTAAATGTTTTCTTATATTCAAACAATTAGGTTTAATTCAATTTTGTAATATATGTATGCGATGTATAGAATAGAAAATGAAATACGTGCATCTCAGCTATTTTAGCTTACCTAGCATCAAATCTTTAGCCACGTCAAATCGAGCTATACCAAAAGCAGGATCAGTATTATTTCCAAGTCTATCTATGGTGAACTCCCAGTAGTGAACACCACGAGAGAACCCAGTATTTCCTAGAACCACCCTGTGTTCGTAGCTATCACATGTTACTGTTTGGTTTTCATTAGTCAATAATACAACGTCTGGATGAGATGATATGGGGTCAAGAGTAAACCAGGCAACTGTGAACAAAGGTTTTAATAACAGTAAATATTTCAACTTTTACAAAGAACTGAAGCTTACTTTACAAAGCTCTTTATTCACTATTCACAACTACTTACACCACAATAAAACGTATGCCAAACTTGGATTATTAGAGCTCTTTTATGCACCACCAAACACACACACACACACATATATATATAATACTTAAAATATTTTATTTTCATATCAAAATAAAACAAAACCAATTGACTAGAGGAAACCTTTAATTTTAAAATTCTACATATTTAATATTCAGGAAATTTTCTGCTTTTTAAAAAATAAAAGTACTTTCAAGGTGAAACCATTCCCTACTTCAAATGTATTTGTGGATTTTAAGTAGAAAAATAAAAACACAAATTCCAGCAATTTTCAATCTCCATGATCACAAATTAAAATGTTATTGCCATATGAAAGTTATAATATACACAGATATATTCCAGTGGTGTAACATAAGTTATCACTTTTAACAAGATTTAAATTAAAGAGTTAGGTTTATATTACGTAAAACTCTATGACGGCGCAACATCTTGTCTCTATTCGTTCGCTAAATTATGTTGTAACTTGTTCAAATATATCACAGTGTTAGTTATAACTTATTTTCCATTCTTTATACATATTAATAACATGTAAAAGTAGAAATGATCGATTGTTGAGCTTAATTATTTAACCTTTTTTTTGTAATAATACAGGTTTTCTACTAGAAAAATCTTTCGACTGATTTGGAGTTTTAAGAGGATAAATAAAACACACAAAATCTTTTTTTGATTAAAATTGCTTTTACGCATTAAAAACGCAAATTTATAATTACTATAGTTATATGGCCCGGCATGGCCTAGCGCGTAAGGCGTGCGACTCGTAATCCGAGGGTCGCGGGTTCGCGCCCCCGTCGCGCTAAACATGCTCGCCCTCCCAGCCGACGGTCAATCCCACTATTCGTTGTAAAAGAGTAGCCCAAGAGTTGGCGGTGGGTGGTGATGACTAGCTGCCTTCCCTCTAGTCTTACACTGCTAAATTAGGGACGGCTAGCACAGATAGCCCTCGAGTAGCTTTGTGCGAAATTCCAAAACAAACAAACAAACAAACAAACTATAGTTATGTCAACTTAAAGTAAACAACAAACTAACGTTGTTATCCGCGAAATACGACTAAACTTTGTATAAATAAGATGAAAGCCAAATATGGTACCTTCTGCAGTCGTTAAGGAGACCAGGTCACTGAAAAGGCTCTCTCCTGTACTGTTGACAGCTTTCACCCTGGCCCTGTACACACTATTGAAATGTAGGCCATCTACTGTACATATGGTTTCTTGGCCACAATACACATCCTATGAATAAAATAAACATTTATAAACAACACAGACAGGCAAATTCTTGAAAGTTTTCTTTAGATACTTAAAGTAGCTTTTACACCATATCTCAAATACTAAAAAAATCGTACCATAAGCAATAAAAATATTATTTAATTTATAAATTAATAAATAGATAGCGCTAATTAACCTTGCTAAATATATACTGTTTACCAACAAATATTATTAAAATGAAACGTTAATTATAAAAGAGCACATAAATACACCATGTTATATCATCATTATCCATAAACAACATTTAGAAACACGTACAAACATATAATAGGTCTTCGTTACTTTCACCAAGCATTAAAACCAAGTCTGCTTTCATAATTTCACTGATTATTTATGCTTAAAACAAATTACTGCACCAGATAGCCAATCAGAAAAGCTGACAATTATTTGTTAAATTTTCAAATATTTTTCGAAGTTCCTATTAAAAAAATCTGTTATGTAAATATAATTGAAATTTTAAAGTGCAAATTTTGACAAAATAATTTGCAAATTGTCAACTCCAGTAGTAATATTAAACAGATGTAATATTCAACAGTTACGTAAAAGAATAATACACTTTTGACACAAACAATATTATACGAAAAAGATCTGCATGAAGATTTCGCAGTTTGTGTCCTCTTAAGCCCCACGTTGCGTGCTGACGATTAATCAATAGAGCTTAAGTAATACGAGATCTCTGCTTTCTCCCGAGGACACAGGAGGCCACTTTAAAATAATCTCCGTAGATTTTAAAACATGGTCAGAACTTAACAAATTAACTTTTAAAAATTTTTATTTTTAATGTAATTTTTGTTTTATATTTTATTTTTGTCACTTACCTCAGTTTGGTGATTTAAATTCCTCTTACACAGGAAATGGCAGTTTCATTTAACAATATATGACTGAAGATAATTTGTTTGTTGTTCAGTACAAAGCTTACAAGGGGTAAGACGTGCTCCACAGAAATCAGAATTTTAGCGTTGCAGACACTTAGATCTAGTCTCCCGCTGGTACAGAGGTAAGTCTATGGATTTTCAACGCTAAAATCAGGGGTTCGAATTTATGTGGCTTTGTTATAAATAAATAATATCTAAATATAAAGTATGTCCAGTAAAGCTTCTCAAAGTTACAGGCCTTTATTACGTTTAAAAATTCGATATTTGTTGATGCTTTGGTTTGTTTTGAATTTCGCGCAAAGCTACACGAGGGCTATCTGCGCTAGCCGTCCCTAATTTAGCAATGTAAGACTGGAGGTAGGGCAGCTAGATCATCACCACCCACCGTCAACTCTTGGGTTACTCTTGTACCAAACGAATAGTGGAATTGATTGCACATTATAATGCCCCCACTGCTGAAAGAGCGAGCATGTTTGGTGTGACGGGGATTCGAACCCGCGACTCTTCGATTACGAGTCGAGTGTCTTAACCATCTGGCCATGCCGGGCCGATACTTCTTAAATCATAATTTCACTGCAAGCGAAACTAATTTTGTATTGCTTCAAAATATTTTTTTTTTCTAAATGCGAATTCTTATTATAGAACTTTCTTGTAACATTCTGGCATGAACTATTTTCCAGACTGAATGTCTATACATGTAGATTGCCTTATAGAAAGGTTTCGGCATCACCAAACTTTGTTGTCAGTACGATCCATTACCAGTAATAATGTAAAGCAAACTAACCCTTACTAGTCATTATCTACGAATTCCACGACAGATCCCTTATGACACATATTATAGGGTACGTACGTGAGCTGATGAGATGCTATCTACGTCATAATGTTTATATATATATTATTTTTCTAACTACCGAAAATTATAGGCATTTGGGTACCAGGCTTCGTTCATGTCGAAAATCTGGTGTCTGACTCATCTTCTAGAACAAGACTGTTGAATTATGAGCATCTTTGTAAACACCTGTGTTTTCAACAATAAGGTGCCCCCCTCTCGGATTTTATATAAATACAAATATTAACTGATTTCTGAAAGTTGGTTTATAACAGTATTTAATATTTTTAGCCTATCAGATATAATAATCATTGGTGGGCTAAACTTTCACTCACTGAGTGCTTTACAGATAAAAAGTGTCAAACCAGACTTATTTCACTATTTAAAATTAACGAAAACGTACTTCTATAAATACAGGCACGAACACAATACATAAAAATCGTTTAAAGCAGTTTCATGTGTGTAAAACAAGACAATACTCATAGTTCAAATACAAAGAGATAAAGTACAAACTGTAGTCTAGCTTTACAGTTTATAATTAGTTGTTTGTAACTATTGATATGTGGTGGTCTAGTTTCATGGTCCTTAGGTGGATGTATGTAACATTCATGATACAAAAGACTGTTTAATGTAGATATTATTAATTTATTTTGTGAGTGAACACTTTTTTTTTATGAATGTTTAGTTTTGTTCATAACAAGAGAGTTAAAATTAAATATTTTGAAGTAAGTTTTACGACACGTTTATTTACACAACTCGGTAAGAGTGGTTCGGTTATGTTTATAATCAACTGATGTCAATACTGCAAAACGTCGCGTGAAATTTACTGATGACGAGGATATATGGAGAGGAGATGATTTAATAATAAACAAATAAACAGTATGAGATGAACAGGATATTAACATTCAGACAAAGACAGAGTGGACAAGAAACTAAGTAAAGGCAGATAAAAGAGATGTTTTGGACAGAGAAGGAAGGCCTATGGATTAAAACAGGACCAAAGGTTGACAGATATATTAGAGTGTGACTAATTGTGTTGAAAGAGATAAGAAGAATAGTTTATTTCATCAGAGAGTGTTAAAATGTAATTGGACCTTCCAGTGTAGACTTTGACAAAAAGTAGACGTTTATGGAAGTAAGACTAACTATGAAAAAAGGAGCAGGCGATTTCAGAAGTAGAGAACATGAATGTGGTGATTTGACGTTGCATAAATGAACTATACTTGGATAGTTTGGCGATAGTAATAGAGAAAAAAATAGTTTGGCTTGTAAACGGAGATTGTAAAACAATTGAATAGGTCAAAGTGGACTTTTGACAAGGTTTTTATTTTGGTTTGTCTTGAATTTTGCGACAAACTACATGAAGGTTATCTGCGCTAGTGTTCCCTAATTTAGCAGTGTAAGACTAGAGGTTTGGTTTTTGTATTTCACGCGAAGCTACATCAGGACTATCTGCGCTAGCCGTTCCTAATTTAGCAGCGTAAGACAAGAGGAAAGGCAGCTAGTCATTACCACCCACCGCCAACTCGTGGGCTACTGTTTTTACCAACGAATAGTGGGATTGACCGTACGTTATAATGCACCTACGGCTGAAAGGGCGAGTATGTTTGGTGGAACGGGGATTCAAGCTCGAAACTCTCAGTTTCTTAATCATACAAATAATACATTTTATAGTGGTCTACTGCTTTTTAAATTTTCAGTGGGGCCAAACATGTCAGTTATATATGTATGTGGAGTATCATACTTCCGAGCGTTATTTCTGTACCATATTCTCCCTATTAATTGGTCCCCAAGTGGCACAGCAGTATGTCTACGGACTCACACCGTTAAAAACAGAATTTTAATACTCGTGGTGGGCAGAGCACCGATAGTCCATTGTGTTGCTTTGTGTTTAATTCCAAACAAGAACAACAACAAAATTAATTGACATGGCTAATAGTATGTGATGGGGTTGATTGTATCCACATACAGTGAGTTTGGGGTGAAGTTAAAACAATACAGTAAGATAAAGGTAACTCTAGATTCCACCAGCAAGTATAGAAACCAATTGTTCCAAATGGAATTTCTGCACTGTATGGCCATTATGTACTAACTAGCGTTAAAACGCTACACCAGATTCCTGTAGCGTTATCTACAAACCAAGCATAACGAAATTAGTTTTCATGTTGCTTTTTCCTCCAACTTACTTGTGAACTATACGACGACAGTCTGTGGTAAATTCAACAAAATGTGTGGTCCAAGATTAACCTGAATGACCTTGGAAGAGCTTGTTACAATGGAAATAGTAGTGTCAAACAATAGCACGTGACTGTGGCGATTATATAAAGTATAAAAACGATAGATAAAGTAGCTAACACACTTTTCTAAGAATGAAGTAAGCTTTCACGCATAACAAATTTTGGATTTAAATAAGTTGTTACACATTGTTTTTTAGCAGCTGGTAACTTCTTACTTACTCTGGGATATATATGATATACATTTTTATAATCTCACTTCTAAAATACTTTGTTTTTAACGTTTATATCGAATGGTCGAAACGATACATGAAGAATGCGTTTCAATGCTGAGCTGTAGACATGTGTACAAGAATCAAATATACAAATTTTTATTTTTAATTTATTTATTTTAACTTATTTCTCCCGAGCAGTAATTCTTTATCGTTAGCATGTGCTCACAGAGTTTTGTGGCGTGTCATCAAAGGTGAAACATCTCAAAATCGGCCGGTTTAAACAGTAACACATCGATAGCGTTTTTAATGGTACCACAAGAACCATTTAAGATCCACATTTTATTCGTTGAATGTTTGCAAGTAGTAACCACTTAATACGTGCGATTAGTGAACGAATCACACGAATGTGTGGTAACTAAAATATTATGTAGTTTCATCTTCAATCTTACAAAATTCTGCATCTGTATAAATCTACTTACTCGAAATTCCCCGTTGTTTCCATCGTCCAGTTGCAATATATAGCCTTCCACAAAACTAGCCGGCTGTGGCTGCCATGCTATAGTAATACAGTTATTTTCTACTATACATTCCTCTGGTATTAGCACTGGCCGAACTGGAGCTACAGAAAATTATTTAAATAGTTACGCAACAGAAGTAGTGAGTGTTTTTACTTCTCTGACATTTCACACTCACCAAAAATAGTTATCTAGAGATATTTCTATGTTCTAAGTATCTAATTTAACTTTACAGATACTAAGGCTAACTAGTCTTACTTGTTAAATAATTGTTTTCAACTAAGATTTCCATAAGAAATGTTCGCATATTTTTCTGAACGGAACATTGGTAGTTTAAAAAAAAAACAAAGACAAGAAATTTATCGTTGTTAGCGACAAACACCTTTTGACTTCTAAACTTCAATACTTTACCATTAAACTGCATATAATGTATTGTTCGTTCTTTGGTAATCAAACCAAAAGATCATGAAACAAATGACAAAAAGATAAATGAAATATTAGGCAGATAATTTAAATCGCACAAAGCTCGAGGAAGACGTAACACTGAACAGAACGCAGGCTGAATGTACAAGAACTAAATTAAGAATTAATACGTACGTAAAAAAAAAAAAAAGGCAAAAGTTCTAGCAGCAACGTCTTTTTTATACTAGAATACGGTTTATCACGTCTTCAATCGAGGATTACTTACGTTTCATTTGGGTAAAAGTCATTTGCTGGACAGACTCTAAGACAGAGTGGTAATCAAGAGTTAGGTCGAACTGGTGAGAAACCCATGGAATATTGGCAACTTCTTTGTGCCACTTCATGTCTTCATACGACACTCGGTTTGTTAATGAATTTCCAATCTACGTACGACAAAAACCAAAAATCACTTGTAATTAATGTTTTTATAAGGAATAGCATTTGTTACGAATAGTTTTTACGAAATTTATGCATAAAGTGAAGGTGTCAGAAATAAAAAAAAAATTAAGTAATTTTTGTATGTCTAGAAAAAATAATTTGGTCAGAAATAACTTTTACGGATAAGAGAGTTTTGAAGTCGAAAACGCGTTTCTACCTGAAGGAAAGACGTTGGGTCTGTCTCCTTTAAAGCTTCTATACAGAACTGGAGAAGTCCTGTTGTCTGCTGAAGTTTGGTAGTACAAGAAGTTATCTGGTCACGGAGTGTCTTGATCTTGTGTTCTCGTTCCTGTCTGGCGAACTCCAATAACTGTTCTTTCCTGGCGTGAACCGCTTTGATCAATAGATCGCATTGCGAGCTTAATGTGGCTTCAAACTCAATACAGTTGTTCTGGAAACGTTAGAAAACCCTTTGAATGTTCCGATATTAAATGTTGAAGAAGTTTATTGAAACATTACGATTTATTGGTAACGTTTTACATCATAATCCTTGTAGTTATAACAAATTTATATATTTAAAAATATTTAACAGAATATGTCTTATCTGCCATAGGAAGCCTTCAATCCAATACCAGACATGGATAGCAACCGTTAAAGTCCATAACAAATACAATATGTGTACAATACAAAAAACGTCATTGTACTAACATATATTACAACTCATGAAGAAGGGAGTAATATAGCTGAGAGTCAGAACTCGCAAACATTTCATTTTAGTTGAATATTACAGAACAGTCGTTGCGTTACGACTTCAATCTAAACTACTAAAACTGTTAACTACTTCACAAACGTATGTGAGAATAGACACTAAACTACATAAAACCAATGATTAAAATAATGTATTAAAAATAATTATGTGAAATATGGAATAAATATTTTAAAAATACACTAACATAACGAGTCGTACTTACCGGTACTTTATCGACCATGCTTTTCAGATTATGGATAAACTCTGTAGTTCCCTTAGCCTTTTCAGACAGTGCTTGAAGGTTATGAGATAGCTCAGTCTGGAGGAGAAAATACGAAAGGTTAAGTTTAAAGTCAGTAGCAAAAATTACGTCAAATACGTAAAGCCTATAACGAGGTGTACATAATATGAGGATATGTGGTAATAGTGGACTATATTATTTATAACATATAAACATTTTCGTAGAAAATATATTTTACAGACAGCATATAAAAATTCTCCTCAGTGTTAGAACTGGGAAGTCAACAACTTACATATGCCGAAGTGTAGCCTAAATAGCAGCACGCATATCTCTTCAACAGCACAAAACGATATTTCGTACACCGCGACTACAGACTTAATATCAATTATTTAAACAAAAGTAATAAAAAAAGTTGTCTGATGTTGTCACTAATAAATCCTCAAAAGTCCCACCAACCTAACACTGAAAATGGGTGCTATACTAAAAATACGCTCATGTAAATCGGAAGTAATCAGAAAAAAACACAGAACACCACTCAACCACCAGTATTTATTATACGAGAAAATAATGTATCAGTAATGATCATATTCTGTGCACTAAATAAATACACGCACCAAAGAATCTAAAATAAGTGCGTCTTATCTCCAAATCTACACTAACTTTCTTATTATCCGTCAGTTGCAAAAACTCGAAATAAAGTGAAATTTAATGTTTACTGAGAAACCATATGAACCAATAAATACGTAATTCCAGGATACAATAACATGTTTTACAGTAGACAAACTCAGATTATTAAGGTAACTCTTACCTGATGATAACTTGACAATACAAATCGAGTTATTGTTATTATTGAAACCACAACTTTTCCACTGTATGAGTCGCCGTTATTTTATTTCTGAATTAAAACGAATAAATTTATTTAATGGTTACATACACACATACATATATATATTAAAGATTCCTATGCGTGTCGGGCCCGGCATGGCCAAGTGTGTTAAAGCGTTCGATTCCTAATCCGAGGGTTGCGGGTTCGAATCCCAGTCGCCCCAACTTGCTCGCCCTTCCAGCCGTTTGGGCGTTATAACGTGACGATCAATCCACTATTCGTTGGTAAAAGAGTAGCCCAAGAGTTGGCGGTAGGTGGTGGTGATGACTAACTACCTTCCCTCTAGTCTTACACTGCTAAATTAGGGACGGCTAAGGCAGATAGACCTCGAGTAACTTTGCCCGAAATTCAAAAACAACCACACAAACCTTTACGTGTTCACAAAAGGTAAAATTAAAAACCGTATCTGTGACGTAAAGGCCTAATGCATAATACCTTTTTTAAGAATGGAAAGAAATTTGTAGTATATAAATATATATATTAATGACTTAGGTTGCTTTATTGGTGACCGAAAACACCATCAAGGAACGAGTGTTTATTGAAACAAAACTTAAAATAGTACATTAACAATAACCACCATGCACCAATATCATTTTGTATCCCTTATACGTTAACACCAATAAGTTGCAAGTGAAAGTAATGTAACTTACCTGCTAAACTGGATTAGATGCATCTGAAGCAGCAGCAGACAAAGAAGCAGGTATTTCCCATTTTACCTAAGGTCAGAGTTATAGTACAATTGCTTAACTTTGTTAGTTTTTCTACCTTGAAGCTACATTGGTCTACCTATCTGCTGTTGTCCATCGTAGAGAATTAAGCTCCAGATTTTAGCGTTTTAACTCCGTACTCTTGCCGTTGTTTCACCAATAAATATTTAACTGATATTAACAATAGAAAATATGGAAAGGTTCTTATAGTTCAGATTATTCTCTCAAATATACATAAATAACACTGCACAACAAAGTTTTTGCTTCTTGAACACTGTTCGGTGTTCCTTTTAGATTTTTGGCTGCTGATCACGAAAATCACATCCAAATTTGCCCATCACGTACCGTTTCATCGAAATATTCAGTTTTACCAGGACATTGTTGCAGGACATTAGAAAAACGATATCAGGGCAACTGGAATCCGTCAATGCTTGCTGCCTACTGTTGGACACTGCAACGTGATGCACCGGACATTGAATACAAACGAAAATCAGGGCAAAACACTTTTAATTATGTTGAACTTAATAGCGTATTAGAAACATAAACGCAATTAAATACGTTATTGCCGGTAAACAGTTAACAGTCTATTTCTCAGAGTTCCTACGTGATGAAGCAAAACCAAAACTATATTTGTGCATAACTACCAGGTACCTGTCACAATCAGCAAAAACTTTTCAAAAAATTGTTGTGCAGTGTAATCTTTCATACAAGCACGTGAATATCAATTCCCATTTGTATTTAAACATTCTGCAAAGTAATATGTAATAAAAGAGATACAGATTTACTATACGACGCAAACATTTTTGCCACGTGAAGTAAACGTTAAGACTAAAAAAGAAAACATAAATTGTAAAAGCTAAATGTAAAGTAACATTGTATGTTACGACTTACGGTAACGTTTGGTAATAAAAGTAATGCACATTATAAGAATCCATGTCTATATATTTAATTTCACTCAAACACGTACTCCACGTATTATTATAATATTTAATTAATAATTAATTCTAGACGGCCATAACAATAACACAATACATTGCATATTCACTTCTGTATATAACACACAAACATTTTCAAGTGATAGAATAGTTTATTTGTTTTGGGATTTTGATGCTAAGTTACATGAGGGCTATTTGCGATATTCTTCCCTGATTTAGGAGTGCCATACTAGAGAGAAGGAAGTTGGTTAACACCACCCACCGCCAACTTTTGGGTTATTCTTTACCAATGAATAGTGGAATTTACTGACGCGTTATAACGCTCCACGGCTGAAAGGACAAACATGTTCGGCGAAGAGATTAGAACTCGCAGACTACGAGTCGAGTGTCCATCCGTTCATGTTAGGAACGATAGAATGAAGCGGTGAAGTATTCACTGACTTTCTAAAGGTAAGCTACAAATAGTTCACAGTACGTAACGAATATACACTACATGGTCAAAAGTATGTGGACACCCATTCTAATTAGTGGGTTCGGCTATTTTAGCACACCCATTTCTAACAGGTGCATAAAATCAAGCATATATCCATGCAATCTCTAGACAAACATTGGCAGTAGAATGGGTCGTACTGAAGAGCTCAGTGATTTTCAAGGTGGCACTGTCATAGAATATCACCTTTCCAACAGGTCAGTTTGTCACATTTCTGCCTTGCTAGAGCTGCGCCGGCTAGCTGTAAGTGCTGTTATTGTGAAGTGGAAACGTCTAGGAGCAACAACAGTTCAGCCACGAAGCAGTAGGACACACAAGCTCAGAGAACAGGATCGCCGTGTGCTGAGCGCGTAAAAATCGTCTATCCACAGTTGAAACACTCACTACCCAGTTCCAAACTGTCTCTGAAAGCAAAGCACAAGAACTGTTTGTTGGGAGCTTCATGAAAGCCTAAGGTCACCATGCGCAATGCCAAGCGTCGGATGGAGTGGTGTAAAGCACACTGCTATTGGACTCTGGAGCAGAGGAAACGCATTCTCTGGAGTGATCAACTCACTTCACTGTCTGGTACTCTGATGGACGAATGTGGATTTGGCAGATGCCAGGAGTACACTACCTGCCTGAATGCATAGTGCCAACTGTAAACTTTTGTGGAAGAGGAATAATGGTTTGGGGCTGTTTTTCATAGTTTGGGCTAGGTTCTTTATTTCCAGTGAAGGGAAAGCTTAATGTTATAGCATACAATGACATTGTAGATAATTATGTGTTTCCAACCTTGTGGCAACAGTTTGGAGAAGGCCCTTTTTTGTTTCAGCATGACAATGCTCCTGTGCAGAAAGTGAGGTCCATAAAGACATGGCTTGCCGAGGTTGGTGCAGAAGAACTTGACTGGCCTGCACAGAGCTCTGACCTCAACCCCATCGAACACCTTTGGGATGCATTGGAATGGCGACTGCGAGCCAGACCTTCTCGCCCGAGATCAATACCCGACCTCACTAATGCTCTTGTGGTTGAATAGGAGCGAATCACAGCAGCCATGTTCCAAAATCTAGTGAAAAGCCTTCCCAGAAGAGTGGAGGCTGTTACAGCAGCAAAGGGAGAACCAATTCCGTATTAATGCTCATAGTTTTGGAATGAAATGTTCAACAAGCACGTGTGGGTGTGATGGTCGGGTGTCCACGTACTTTTGGCGTATATATGTATTTGCAAAAAAAAAAAACTAACTAAATTTAGCAGTGAAATAAAAGACTGGAGTACATGTGTAAAAGAAAAGAATAACTAAGACGCTAATTCACTCAACAAAAAAATTACTAGGTGACTTTAAAATTCAATGTACGACGTTTTTGGTTGCTGTAGCTTAGATAAAAAAAAAAAAAAAAGACAACAAATACTGAGCTAGAATAATGGAATTCTACAGAGAAGTATGAACGAAAGTCTCTGGTGTACATAATAATCATTTTTATTATTCGTTAAAGGGAAATAATTCCCCAGCTCATATTGACTTGTACATAAAGCTGTGCCACCTCTTGAGTACGGCCTCCATTCTAGGAGAGCATGATAAAGAAACAGTCAAATAAATATTAGCAATTTACAGTAAGACCATTGTGGTACGTAACCTTTATCTAAGATAGAACGATTAGAGCAAGTTTATAGCTTTTCACATCCAGTTTAGGAGAACTTCAAGCATGCGGAACATCTGGATGAAAATGTTTAAATATGTACCTGTATAAAGACATCATTTTCTAGTTTTGGAAAGGTGAAATATAGAAATTCTTTCAACTGTAACAGCGGGATTCCTATGAACAGTATGCAGTCTGTACTTTAGCGATATGACAGTTACAGTCTATAGTTTAAACATATGACAGTCAATGCTAGGAAAGCATAAAAGAACAAAAAAAAAACGTTTATTGTGAAATGCAAGCTAACTGGAAAATGTTATGAAATTATTACAATGTTTTGGTAATAAAAAAATGCAAACTTTACTGTATAATTAATTTCAAGATATCCTTATACCTGCATATCTTAGATACACTTGAATTATTACACGCTAACAGCTGGTAACCAGGTGCACACTTGAACGTGAAGCGATGAAATAGAGTGTGTGGCGTTTAATGCAGGAAGTCAACACTGAATGGAAGTTTCCCGCCACTATGCTCATCCTGTATTAGCAAGCATCTTTCCTCTTTTTACTTATATACAGTTAATACATAACAAAAAATATCGATGTTCTATAGCAGCATAATTCAGTGACGATACTGTCCTCTAGTGGGCGGACATGGACTTCCTAAACACTGGCAACAAACAAAACTTCGCTATCCTTGAAAGTTGTCAGGCCGGGAAGGCGAACTTTCGTGAACGGCAACATTTCCAGTGTATAGAGAACGTTTGTCTAACAGACACCTGGTTTTTTTACGTCCAATTTAATATTCATGTAAATAACAGTCTGATACAAGGTGAATAATGAGTTTATACGAGATCATAAAGTATAACACTTACAGTATTCATATAAAGTAAAATACTAAAAATAAATTTGAAGCACGAAGATTTTAATTCATATAATCTACATTTATATGTAATATTGTAATATTTAACACGAGTTATTTTGTTAAAAAACTTTATTTATTCATCAGGTTAATTTCCATCTACTTTGTTCAGTGACGGAAATGTGGTCTTTGTTGAAGTAGTAAAAGACATTAAGTCTGTTATGTTTCCAATGGCTCAAGAACGAATCCTAAGCTCAGAGTTACTCAACTTTTTGAATCTGATATTGTTTTTTTTTTTCAGAATTATTGACTAAGAATTCATCAGCTGAGTCATGAGGGGGAGTCAGGTAAAAGATAAAACGAAACTGATCATTGGATACAAATTAAAACATATGCTAATGATAATAAAGAGACTTACTAACTGATGAAAACCTCTGTCCTATAAAGCTTTATGACGTCAACCGATACTTACAACCATTTTTGTAACCGTTACAACGTTGGCAATGTAGTTAAAAAAATAAATAAAAGAAAAACGTATTACAATAAGCAGTATCAAGTTAACCACACTGAGGCGGATCGGCTTGTAACAAGCAGTTTTTCTACTTAGATGTTAATGCTTTGCTACACTTGTGTTTATGGCGCCAAGTTGTTTACAAATCGTTTAACCACTGACAGAGATGTTCCATTATTTTACTTCCTCGAATTTCACCACTTTAGGATGGTTGATCTAGAATCACAACATGAGGGCCAGGTGGTTAAGAAATCGACTCCTAATATGAGGGTCGCGGGTTCGAATTCCCGTCACACCAAAATATTCGCCCTTTCAGCCGTGAGGGCGTTATAATGTGACGGTCAATCCCACTATTACGATATCAAATAGCTGAAACCGACTTAACTTGTAATTCAAATTTAGAAGTTAATTAAATGTAGAGATGTATCATGTTTATGATGTTTGCCAACAAGAATGATACACAATTTTCTTTCTTAACGCAAATATATTTTAATATAGAAACAATAAAACAATTTACAATAACGGTTATTACAAATAATGATTTATATGCAAAACTTTTATGGTGGAGATTTACCATTAAAGAAGTAAAAATAACAAAGTTGGTTTGTTTGTTGAAATTTGCGCAAAGCTCTACGAAGGTTAACAAACTTACAAATAATATTGTATTCTATCTGGTCTGGAACTGAATATTTTATCGACGGTTAACGATGAGCGAATTAGTTTCGAGTTTATATTGGTACAGCTCACTTAATGTGCAGTTAGCAAACTCTCTATTCTTGACTGGTCTCATGCCGTTTGCAAGCTGACTTTTTACCGACAAAGATGTCTCGAGTCCTTGTAGAAATACCAACATCCGAAGTTAAACGGTTTATAAAGTTCGAAACCTATAAATGTAGTTTCCCGACTAATAAGCGTTTATCACAATTATAGCATCTGTAGTTTATAGTATACTAACTATAGCAAACCAGTGATATAAAACTGCCTCTCTCGCGTGTTGCAATGGCTAACTTTTATAATCGTTAGGCAAATTTTTCGAAATTTCAGTTGGCAATAATACGTTAGTACTTTCGTAAAACATGTATTGTTGATTCTTACACTTGAGAATCTTCTCCACATTTAGAGAATAGGTGGGACTTGCGCAATACACAGTATAAGTAACACACATTTCTAAATACACATTTAACTAAAACAAACATCGATATTAATATATATATATATTAATAAACTAATTATATCACACTTTGTTTTAACCACCTTAAAGCATTTAGTTAACATTCAGCAGGATCTATTTATCTACGTCGCTATTCGAAGAAACGTGATGTACTCCACCCTTTTTTATTAATTGTAATGATATCCTCACAAACCGTTTTCCAAACCGATATTAATTTCTTAGCACAGTTGTTCTTTTTTTGTTTTTTAGTATTACAAATACGTTATATCATACACAAACAAAGAGAAGTGCTAATTTATTATTAGCATAATAAACCTTTTGCAAAGTAATCTTAAAATTTAAAACAAAATGAAAACTATCAAAACATGCAACGAGTTTTAAAGTTTCGAACAAAATGAAATAAGGGGCAATGATGGCAAAGATCTATTAACGTTTTTGGGCAAAACTTTAATCCGTTAAAACATTCTCTGGAGATGGAGGCAGGCTGTTCAGCCTAAAACAAATTGTTCTATATAAATACGCAACGCTATATGATACAACGACATAACACTCAATGTATTTAATACGATATATGAACCTACCTGAGGTTACTGTGAGTTTCAACACTGAACAAAGGTATGATAATTATTCGTTACATGTTACTCTTCTACGACTGTAAAGCCTTTCGTATTTTAAACAGTGAACAAGTGTCATGTTGAGACAGCTTTAGCATGATTTCATGAAGATACTGTGTAAACACCAGAGGTTTCACCAAGAATCTAACTGTCGATAAGTTGTCCTTATTATTAATACTGCCAATGAGATTGAGAAATAGGTTCCTCATTTACCCGAAAGGAGGCGAAGGTCGCCTGGAGGGATCACCTGTTTTAACCAGTGGTACTATTATACAGTAGTGTCTTGTCCGTGGACACTAAAATAACCTCACGTAAACAAAACTAAACGCTGCTATTTTTTACGTTTGTGACGTCAGTAAAATGTGCGCATGCTATGAATCACGAGAAAAATTACGCACTCTAGGGACTGCAACACGGCACTACATAGGAACTTTAGAAGTAAGAAATAAAAATATTCGATTTTATAATGTTGGTTTTATTTACTCTTGGAAATAGAATACCATGGATGATCCTGCGGAAGTACATTTATTTTCAATATTTTAAAAGAGCAGGAAAATATAGCCCTATACACTAAAACAAAAAAACAAAAAAAAAAGAAACGATAACAACAAGTGAATCAAAAATGAAGTTGGAATTTTTAAGACTAGAAAAAACATAACGATGAACAGAGAAAAGCTGAAATTAAAATGTTATAAATAGAAGCGCAAAAACAAAATGAGCTAAAACGTCTGAAGTAATTTTTATAGTCGCATAACATATAGGCCATTCCTAGAGGAGCGGATGGAGGACTTTAGACCAAAATATTAGCTGAATACCTTAGTCTATAGTTGTAACGACACATGCAACTCCTTATTAATACCTAATTAAGAAAGTAGCTATATCATTATGGTTTCACAAGTGGTGGTATTAATAACAATTGTAATTGATTTTATGTATTTAAAATTCATTACACATTTTATGGCGTCGCAAACTGAGTATTAGAATATACGTTTTTCTCTCTCTCTTTGCTCTGGAGAAAAGGAGAGGATTCTGACCCCTCGTATTATATCCTCTCTTGACTACAGACAACTCAACGAACACGGTGATGCCAACCAAATGTTGACAACTAAATGGTCCAAGGCCCTGTAGCCTGGTCACTTGTTCCTTTGATTTCAGCTGAATCTTTGGTGACACTTAACAGACTTTTGAAGAGTTTAGTAGGTCATAGTCTACAATAAGATCTAGCTTACTAGGAATTTAAGAGTTCACGCCGTAAGTTACACAAATGAGTGGTACGTGCATTGAAAGATGGGGTTGAAATAGCACAGTTGAAATAAATTCTGAAGGTGGTACCACTCTCTTGCAATATCATACATAAAGATGACATACTGAGGTTTTGTGAGGAGGTACATCGGTTATCATACAATTACATTTTGGTCATACAGTTAAAAGGTATTTATCTAATTAACACATCTTGATACAAAACCCATTTAAACTAAATGTCAGGAATCTAAAGTATATCAGAGCTAAGCAATATGTTAACCAATGGGCAGTTGCTAGTACAACTGTAATAAGAATTATGTGTCACACTGACATGCCTATTATCTAATTCTGTTTCTTTAGAACTAGAAAGTGTAGCTCAATATTACTCTTGTTAGGCTTAAACTTACAAGACAGCAGTGTTACCCTTTCAGGGTTGTAGAGGTTAAAACCAATAGGTAATTAACTATTTTGCATCACAACGACAATTAGAAAACATGATATGATGACCTTACCATGTAAAGCCTATGTACACAATGTCAGGCTTAAACTTGCAAAACGGCAGTTCGGAACCAGTTCTTTACAAGAGTGACTATTATAAAAAAAAACAAATTTGTTGATTTGGCGGCGTTAAACTTAATATAAACAATGCCAGTCTTAAGTTTACAAACGATAGTGAAAAGTGTGAGGTTATGCTTGCTAAGGTTATATTATAATGTTCAGCATTTATGACTTAAACAGTGAAACAAATAACAAGTCTTGCTAGTTAACTTAGAGTAGTGGCCCACAAGCGGGCTATGATAAAGAAAGAGGATGAATTTACAGAAATGATAGGAAACAAGCTGCACACAGAGCAACAGGAATATACAACACACCTACAAGTGAAACATGTCAGACGTTTCTAACACTTAACTAAAGTTATTTTTCACGGTTTACTTCTCCAGTAATATAAAACATTTTATCTGTAGTAGGTATCAATACACGCTTCTTTTAAATTATATTTAAATATATTAATATGTTTGATACTAATATTGAATATGCACTTAAAATTCGTATTACGAGAATGCAAAATATCAGCAATTTTAGTAAGTTACACTATGAAACAGGACTTACTCTTTTTTGTACGAGCAAGCCACGTGCTTGCCGCGTGTCAACAAAGGCCATGTAGCTACCATAAAAAAAAGAATGTTGCGCCATTAAGCTTCACCATCTGTCTCATTCATCTTTCCCTCCCGCATAAACCACCTATTTTCTCCTCATTTTTTTGTCCACCATGGCCTTTTTACCATCCAACCGATATATTTAATAAAAAAAAATGTCTTTGTCGGAACGCGTACGGCAGAAGTCCAAGACATTTTAAGTTGAAGATGACATAGTGCAGGTACTTCCCACTAAGAAAAACAGTTGCCACTTGAGATAGCTCCGAAGCATCGTGCAGTTAAAAAAAGTATTAAAATGAACCCCTTTCTAAAAGATGAAGCTTCCCAAAATAAGGCTGAATCTGACGTTTTTATCTAACGACATGTTTTTTATGTTCTTTGAAGTACGATTTATAAAAACAATTAAAAAGTAAGATATCAGTGTTTAAAGTGGGTCTAACACTCAACTTACCCACTAAAGGTATCAGCTACAATAATAACTTATCGTAGAAACAAGTGTGGTTCATTTAGCGACAGTGGTGGTTAAGTGGACGTTAATCACGTGACTTAATCGTTAATTAAATATATTGTTACTGAGGTCTTCTATAAAATATGAAAACAATTATATTAAAAATACAGTTGATTGTAAACACAACATGTAATACAAATAATATTCAGAGTATTACAGTTGCTCTTTGTTTGTTTAGAATTAAACACAAAGCTACACAATGGGCTATCTGTGCTCTGCCCACCACGGGAATCGAAATCCGGTTTTTAGTGTGTAAGTCCACTGGGGGGCACAGCTGCTATTAGTTGGCGTTTTTCTGATACGAAGAACTTCTTTTTCACTTAATTAAGAAGAAACAGCGTTTTACTTAAGAAATAGAGAAACATATCTAATGTTGTCAAACTGTTAAAATAAGGAGCAAACATATTCAACCAGATCAGCTACTCTTCTGTTCCTCTGACAACATTAGAAACTGGGTTTCGATACTTTTGATGGGCAAAGCGCAGATAGCCCATTGTGTAGCTTTGTGCTTAACTTAAACAAACTGTTCTTCCTACAGCTGACGAGGTGAGTAAATTTAGTACAAAGTTGCACGGTAGGCTATCAGTGCTGTATCATCCGTAGGAATCGACCCCCTCCCTCCACACACACACAAACACCAATTTTAGCATTATAATTCTTCAAGCTCTACATTAATTCAACCCGGTGGGCCATTAAGTATTAAAAATAATGTCCAGCAGGTGTACATCGCAAACTGCCTCAAGGATGACACCTCCCATTGCAGAGTTCAAAGTTTCACGCGTAAAGCCATTAATTTCTGTATTTATGTTATCTTTACAATCCTTAGTTTTGTTTGTTATTTATGTTGGTTAACAAAAGATCAGCTGCTGACAAATCTGGAGATCATGGAGGTCAGTTTATGTCTCCATAAGAAGAAATGACTTTGTTTGAACACAGTTCATGCACTACTGCGGTTGTTGCTGATGCCGTATGACAAGTGGCTCCACCTTGTTGAAATTACAATTCCTATTCATGACATAATCAGAAAGAGCAACATTAATACCAAGTTCTCAACAGTATGGTCTTTGAGCAGCAATAGCGAAACATTCATTTTTGAAATAAAGCGTCACAATAAGAGAATGCTGTTGGATTTTCCAACTGTTCATCTGTACAATTCGAACCTTTTTTAATCTTCATTCTGAACAAAACAGACAATATTTCATTATTAATACTTTGGAAAGTCAAGCTATACTTCTCTTGGCTGACCTTGTACGTTTTGGATAAAATACTTGGGAAAGTAACAAAGACAAGCGTCATAGATAACATGTAATTATTAGATTTAATGCACAATATAAAATGTCTAAGTTCACACTTTTGTATGTGTATTCGGTTTTAATCTCATTGTAGTTCACATTAATTAATATAGAGTAAACTACTATTATTATTTTTATATTATTAGAACCACCACTGTAGTCTATACTTACATTTTACACACAAAATGATAATAACCAATATAATTTATTTTCATTGAAGTTTATTTTAATATCAAACCGCTATGGACAAAATTGTTACTACTTCATGATGAGAAACCCACTTGAAATAAAAATGTATCTCAGAACGGTTGCTAGAGGTATTAACACTTTTATTGATAAGGATAGAATTCTCTCTTTCTTAACCTGAAGATGACCTAGGAAGGTCAAAACGTTGTTCTCTCCTTATCAATAAAAGTGTTAATACCCATAACAGCCGTTTTGAGATAAAATTGTTACTAGATCGCCCAATGTTTCCCATCGAAGTACAAACTTTGTAATGCTACTGAAGGAAGCCGTAAATATACTTCTGTTTAAAACTAGTGTGACTAAAATAAAGTATAGTCCAATCTAAGTTTTGCTGTATCTGTCAAGTGTTGTGTGGTGGTGTCTTCGCCCAGTGTTTAGCGAGGCAGTCTTATTCTTCAGTCAAGTGTTACATCCAGCGCGCTGACTGCAGATACAAAACATCCACTGTTGAATTATGAAAACAAAGTAATGTATAAACTTCGACATCTGTGTCGATTTCTTTGACAAAAACCAACCCTTCTAAGACTATTCCCTCACACCAACCATTTCACGATCTCCTAGTTTTATACATGGGAGTTTTGTAACAACAGACCTTGAATTTATTTATTTGAATCCTGGTCCGAAACACATTTCAGGTGACAAAGACATCACATGAAAGGCGTTTTTGATACTAAATAAACACGGGTGTTCGGTCCTTTTTAAGTCGCACGTGAGAACGCTGTGATCAATCATGATTACGTAAAACGGCCCAGCCCGCGTCCTAAGAAACATTTCGTATCCGTTTATAGTTAGTTCCCTTATAGGGATGAGCCCCAAGGGTGACCTCGTTTTCTCTTTAAGTGCATATACAATGCGGGCTATATTAAAGAGTTTGGTTTGTTTTGAATTTTGCCCAAAGCTACACGAGGGCTATCTGCGCTAGCAATCTCTAGTTTAGTAGTGCAAGACCACAGGGAAGGCAGGTAGTCATCACCACCCACCGCCAACTCTTGAGCTACTTGTTTACTAACGAATAGTGGAATTGACCGTAACATTATAACGCCCCCATGGCTAAAAGGGTGAGCATGTTTGGTGCAACGGGGATTTGAACCCACGACCGTCCGATTACGAATCGAGTGCCTTAACCACTTGACCATGCCGGGCCGTATCGAACGCACTGACCGGATATATGCCACTCGTCCAGAGCTGACAACGAATATTGAAGAGAAAAACAAAATATACACAAGCACCATAGAAGTTACAAGGTCCTCCGTAGCTTTTACTTGCTACAGTCCTCACATAAGTTGACTCACTCACAGGTAAATCACTAAAAGGAAAAGATCTGCTGTAAAGCGTTGTTAATTCCATCCTGGAAATTCTCAGAACACAAAGTTATACAACTTGAAGTAATTAATTCGTTCAATCTTATGGTTATTTTCTGATTCAACTAACCATGACTTTTCTCTTTAATTCATATAAAGCATAGTAACAGTCCTAGTCACACATCATCAAATATTGTAGGATGCACAGTCTTAAAGTTAATTATCCGTGTGTTTTATTCTTAAAATCCTTTTAATCAAACGCGTTATCTTATTACCATGTCTTTTGCTTTTCTCGATTCATTAAACGTGACTTGTTTTTCTTGCTTTCTACAAGCTAGAAATGCATGTGGCGCTTGAAAACGAAATAAAGAGATAAAGCCTGAATAGAGCTAATCTTTTCCACCAAAGAGAAATTTAATCTACTCGTTATTAAAGCATTGGTATGCTGTGAGCAATAAGTACTAATACCAATACATTTTGCAGCGTGCGTGTATGCATGGTCAGTTATGTATTAGAAATAAATAGGAACAATCCGTAAGCATCAAATGTTGCATTAAATATGCTGAAAATAGATAATATATGAAGAAAATCTACATATAAGGCCTACCATCTGTTTAATCTTTTGGAGCTGCTACCAATAGGTTAGCAATAGTTTCTGCACTAATCTGTTTTATATGTGTATATATATATATATACATATAAGTTACCTGTAATATAATAAGAAATCGTGAATGATTACATTCAAGCGGGTGGATCTGTGATTATATGGCAATCGTTAAATCCAAATTAACATGCAACATTCGATTTTTTCCACACTTTCTTTCGTTTTATTACCACAAGCTTGTGACTAGTTGTTGTTTTCTATTTTGTTACTGTTGTCTAACACTTTGTAGCATGCCCTTAGCAGTCTCTAGTTTCGGAAATTACGTATGAAAGAAAATTTGGACCATGAATACAAATTTCATTACTTCCATACTCTGTGGTCTAAATGATCTGCCATCTTGTGGAACTGTTGACGTTTAAGTTCAAAAAGCACATTCTGAATGATTCACAATGAAAAATTATTATTTTTTTTTTGGTTTGTAATCAAACACAACTCTGCACAATAGGCTACTTATTCTCTGCTCACCATGGGTATTGAAACCCGGTTTCTAGCATTGTAAGTCCACAGACATATCGTTGTGCCACCAGGGACTCCAACAATTAATGGTTCAAAAAACGAACAAGGTAATTATTGCACCCAGTGCTGTTTTTAAAGTCTGAATTTAACATTTTCTTTTCTACCAATAAAAATAAAATAAAAAAATTACACAAGCATTATTTAATCAATGTAAACATTGATAAAACCAAGTTATACCACGATCATTCATAACTGTTAATAATAACAATTTAAAACAAAAGTTCGCAATTTAAAAATTTCATTAATTTCTTGTACAAATTATGTAGCTTTACGCGGTTTAGTTATTACGAAGGAGGAAAAACATTGGCCTTACGTAGGTGACAATATAGAAAATCTCAAGAATGTATGTCAGTATGACCTGTGCATGCGTGCACAAACAAACATGATTTGTACGAATATATTACTTATGTGAGTCACAAAAATATATAACTTCCACAACCTCAGTGTTCAAACTTCACTATTTTTAGATGTTCGTTATGACTGACTATTTTTCTTCAAGTTGTACGCTGATAATAAAATATAGTTCTGTTCGTACATATTGGAATTGTATGAAAGCATATATAGTGTAACAGAAATTAATGTTTAATATATGTTCCAGTATTACAGAAGCACAAATTTAAGTCCCAACAGTATAGTAGTTGGGAAGCTATATTAAAATGATTTCGGATTCTCACTACGTCGTTATAGTCCATGTCATCACGTCCGTTCATGCTCTATTTGTCGACCATAAGACTTGACACAGCCCTTTAGCGTAATTTATATTGCAAAAAGGATCACACAGAAATCCACAGTATCTGTATCCGACGACTTGAACTGTATGTCTTCGTATATTTCAGCATGAATATTCGTTTCTTTCCCTATTATGTTGCTACTGTTGCACGAAGTATGCAGAAGGATTTAATCTCAAGATGTCACACTTTGCTAACCAAGGCGAGGATACGAGTTATAACAGGTCTCTTTCTGGGTAGTTCTGGTAAGAAAAGTTGATCTATATTCCTTTGTATTCCAAAGCCATTAAAGAGATTTTCCCATCTTGGAAAATCTAAAACTGATCTAATCAAATCTATATAATCTAAGTTTATGAATACTTTGCATCAGAAAGGGATATTACACACCATTCTTAAAAGCGATTATTTTTAGTGATATGATCACATTATGTTATTGAGCTCCAAACTATACCAACATGTAGTTCTGATACACCCCATTTCTCTCCAAACAATGCCAACGTGTAGTTCTGATACATACCGTTCCTCTTCAAATGATACCAACATGTACTTCTGACAGACGCCGTTCCTCTCCAAATGATACCAACATGTAGTTCTGATACACTCTTAGGTGTGTTATTTCAAAGGTGAATACTCAAATTTATATATATATATCCAACATGCTGAGACTGGAAAGAACACACTTTGTCTATTAAAATAATAGTACATGAATACTACACAGTATATGCGTCACAGAAGTGGATACAGTGGATCCTAACCGCGTAGTCACACCTAGCTAAGGCTTCTAATGTTCCATTTCAACCAAGAATACTGGAAAGGGGTATGCAGTTCATATAAACTTCCCCATTTTTGCGAGTCAGTGTCCATACGAGTTAGTGTATAATTACTGTATTACTTCGAATTTTAGACGCCCTCTAATTTAAGACGTAACCAACTTTTAAAAAGAGGTTTTCAGGAAAAAGAAATTTGGATGATTATTAGAAAGGAGTAAATATGTTTTGAAAGGTTTACTAACGAATCAAAAATGTTAATAATGTATTTAAAACGAAATATAATAAAAATATATGAAATATACAATAACTTTAAAATTTTCATTAGAGTAATGTTTCTTCCTGATTTCTTTATTTAATCAGAATGTTACTCTGATGTTTTCCTGATTCACTGTTATATTCTGAAGTTGAAGCATCTTCATCGCTTTATTCACTGTTGTCCAAATAATGTCATCTTGCGTTCCATCTTCCGCATCTTCAAAATCTGACGTCAGTTTTTGACTAATTGTTGTTCTTCGCCGTAATGATACACTTTCTCTTTTCATAAATTTCTCACACCAGCTGTGACTAGTCTTGAAATAAATACCATTATTTCCTGCACATATTTTGGCTTTCAACATTAAGAATTTTCTCGTTACATTTGCCTCATTCACTGTAAGGCTCGACATCTGAGGGTCGCGGGTTCACATCCCCGTCGCACAAACATGCTCGCCTTTTCAGCCGTGGGTGCGTTATAATGTGATGGTCAATCCCACTATTCGTTGGTAAAAGAGTAGCCCAAGAGTTGGCAGTGGGTGGTGATGACTAGCTACTTTCTCTCTAGTCTTACACTGCAAAGGTCCCCCGTTGGTACAGATGTAAGTCTACGGATTTACAACGCTAAAATCAAAGGTTCGATTCCCCTCGGCGGACTCAGCAGATAGCTAGGTGTGGCTTTGCTGTAAGAAAACACGTACACTACAAAATTAGGGACGGCTAGCGAAATTAAAAAACAAACAAACACTCACTGTATACTTTTTACCGGCTGCACGATTCCCAATCTGTTTGGCGCACAAAATAACTTTTGTTTTAAATTCGGCATCGTGCGTAAAACGCTTTTCCATGGGTCAAAAATGCAATAAAAAAAAACAACAATAAAATAGTGTCTGAACAACAGGAAAGTCAAACAAATATTGAAGAAGGTGATATCCAACTCCATCGCTAGAGGCGCTGACATCGGCAAATCTGACGTTTTGTACGGATATTTTAGTCTTTCTAAGCTCTTTTTAAAATAAAGTCTAATCTGTTTGTTAATGTAGGAATTTTTCGAAAATCTCTGTTTTACGAGGAATATGATGTTTTCGGAACTTTCGAAAGGTAAAAATAGTACCTCGAATTTAAGACGCAACCTAATTTTCAGTTCGAAAAAATGTGGAAAAAGGTGCATCTTAAATTTAAAGTAATACGGTACTTTTATGTTATATTGCATAACAAAGCTTGAATATAAATAGAAATATCTTAATACAGCTTATATCTTTTACAGTAAGTATTATTTGTATTTGTTAAAGCCGTAGTAACTGTTCTAAAATCAAATCTTACCGTTACAAGCTATAAATTGTAAGAAGATATCCTTAATCAGCAAGTAAAGTTAAAACGAAATAAATATACCTACGCTTAACACACGTTCTGTCGTAACTACTTCAGTAAGAGAAATTAGTGTGAAGAGAATATACGATTTATTAGTATACTAATCAGAGTGTTAAAAGCAAAACCTCCGAAAAGCACTGACTTAAGATATCTACGTACAACTGTAAAACAGCTAAAAATAAATACCGAAAGATAGAAGGCCTACACACAGCGAACATAACACCTTTTGATTTTGAAAAAAACAAACAAAACGTTGATACATAGAGAAGCAGAACACACAGAGCCACACTATAAACTAAATAATTCCGTACACACACATACACACATAAGGCTAATTCAAATGGGGTCGAGGTAAGTCAGGCAAAACATTAAAGCGTATGGTCCTTGAAGAACAGTAAAAGAAAGTCGTGCGGGCATAATTTACATATGATGTATAAAAACATATCTTCGTATATGTACCGCTTCATTTAGCGGAGTTGGGAGACTTAGAAAAGGACATTACCTGAAATGTATCAAATATATAGTCTGGATGGATAGATATGTAGTCATTGTGACAATATATGAGATGGTATTTAGTTTAAATTTCATATACTTGCTTTATTGACGAAATAATACGATCTACTTGGCACCACATATTTATTAAGACACGTGTTTATGTTTATCCTAATATGGTTCTCGAAGTACACAACAACTATAATATACACTGAACAAGTAATGCTCTATTCAAAAAACAAGAGAGGAACGACCTAGACAAAACGTAGAAAATAAATAGCCACGCGAGGCTAGGTGGTTCAAATATTGTCACGATGACCTGAAAAGTCGACGGGTAGGTAGGGGTTTTAAGGGGAAAACTTGCGTTGGTATTAATTGGGGCCAAGCTCCGAGTTCACGCTTCGAAACAGGTGAGGCACAAAATGTAGTTGTGGAATATTCTGTTGATAGATAAACAGAATTGCCATATCACGCAGAAACATGAATTTTCTTAACAAAATAGTAAATATGACGAATCCTCATGAGTTTAGATCCACATATGTTCGTCAAGAAAAAAATAATAAAAAACAGTACTAACACTGTAATTGCAAAAGTATCACACAAAAATTCATTTCGCAACATAAACTTTGTATTTTACAGAGAAAAATAAACACTTACACATGTAACACCACAATGCCTGTGCGTGCATGAGAGGTGATAAAAATAGCTACTACTCTCTTTTTATATCTTTTAGCATTTGTCTAGGCCCCTCCGTGGCACAGGGCATGTCTGCGGACTCAGATCTCTAGAAAGTGGGTTTCGATACCCGCGATGGGCAGAGCACAAATAGCCTATTGTGTAGCTTTGTGCTTTTGTGCTTAATTCCAAACAATCAATCAAGCATTTGTCCAATTTCACTTTTTTCCCGTGGCACATTCTAGCATGAAGACGCAGCGAGTACGTACGTACGAAAGAGGAAACGTTTCACTTATTCAAACTGTTACGAATGTCAGTGTCTTAATAATTCTTTGCAAGCGGTATTTTCGAAAAACATTTAGACTTAGTTTCTAGAGAAAATATTTGTTTGTTTGTTTTGAATTTTTTTGTTTTTTTGTATTTCTTTCTTATAGCAAAGCCACATTAGGCTATCTACTGAGTCCACCGAGGGGAATCGAACCCCGTTTTGAATTTCGCGCAAGGCTACAAGAAGGCTATTTACATTAGCCATCCCTAATTTAACAGTGCAAGACTAGAAGGAAGGAAGATAGTCATCACCATCCATCGCCTCTTGGGCTATTCTTTTACCAATACTGAATACTGGGATTGATCGTAGCTTTATTACTCTCCCATGGCTAAAAGGACGAGCATGTTTGGTGGGACCGGGATTCGAACTCGCAACCCTCAGATTACGAGTCGATCGCTCTAATCACCTAGTCATGCTGGGCCCCAAGAAAAGAAAGTAGCTTCAATCGTTTAAATGTAAAGGTCGCCTCATATACTGAAACACAGAATAGGTTGCTTTTATTTGTAATTTCTTTCAACCAACACAGAAGTGCAACACATTTTTATCTACCACGTCAACTGTTACAATAATGACAGCAACTATATACCTTTCCAAAAATGGATCCAAATAGCTTTCCAATGAAAGACGGCTTATCAGTCCGTGTTAAATGATGTAATGGTAATTATATTAAGATTTAACAAATAATGTGTACTCTTGATTTCAATGTGTTATTAAATAAATCCTCATGAATAATGCACAAACAAGTTTCTCTCTCACTGTACAACACTTGTTATCCAAGTTCCACAGATTTACAAATCGAGGAGTTGAGATACAGATGTGATTTATTTTAAACTAGCTGAGAAAAACAAACAAAAACTCGCTTCTAACAAAGAATAGGAAACTGTACTTCAATTTATTTTTCTAAAAAAAAAAAAAAAAAAGAAGTGCATTAAAATACATAAATGACCAATATTAATAAGAAATACAATGTTTTAAATATTTCTACTAATATGAAATGAGATAGGGGCTCAATCACCCCCTCACGTCATTCTGTATGACAATGTCAAGTTTGATGCTGGTTGATCAAAACATGTGGAGACGTATAATGCATGTTGACGTTTATTTATATAGATAATCGAGATAAAATTATAGCTCTATAAAATTGTGAGAAAAATGTCTTTAGTGGCGCGGTCGTCATCACTCCATCAGTTTTGAAACTGCCATTTCAAAATCAACAGTTATTTGAACGTTATAACTGAACGACATATATGATTTAGTTTTATACATTCCATGAAGTACATCTTGAATTTTTCCTGCATTTTCTAAATGAAGCTCAAGTTATGTAAAATGTTTTGATTGTAGTTTGAAAATACCATAAAAACGTCTTTTTTAAAGGAATCTATAACGATGACCACTTAAAGGGCAATCCATGATGCCCACAAAATACTGTTGCTTCAATGATGAAATGCAAATCGTTTTAATTTGATCTTCTTCCTTTAGTGTGGATACGTCAGGGTTAGAATAAATACAGCAGTATATCTGCGGACTCACACTGCTGGGAACTGGCTTTCGATACCCGTGGTGGGCAGAGCACAGATAGCCCATTGTGTTGCGTTGTGATTAATTCCAAACAAACAAAACAATCCTTGTGATTGACTAGAAAATAAATTTATTTTTCAAGTGCATACTTTCATGTATTATCAACTTATCATTCTTACCCTGAGCTTTAGGTATCTTTTGAAAAGGGGTTTGAATAAATGCACTCGCCTTTGGAATGTATTTCTTACGGTTTCCAAATATAGGATAGATCTGATACTAAGCACCACGTAACTCGCGACTGTACATTAACCACAGGTTTCTAAGAATCAAGTTTTGTTAAATGTGTATTCACCATTCAATTTCCTCCAAAGATGTAGAGAACGTCTTTCTTTATGATGTTTTCAACTGTTTAAACCTGTAAATGTTCGACTCAACATTCTTGTCGTATGGAAATAGAAATATTCAAGTTTGAAGTAGTTGTTGATTGTTCAAGGGAAAAAAGTTCCGGTTTAAGTGTTACTGTTTCAGTCGGTAAGCAGATTGAAGTTACTGACATTGTACTTTATCAAGTATTATTAGTGTCAAGTTATTGACACTACAGATACTACTAGCAAAGGTTCTGGCATTGGAAGTACTAACGTAGAATGTTCTGACATCGCAAGTACTAATGCTGAAGGTTTTGGCGTCAATGGCCCTAAAATCAAATGTTCTCGGTTGGGCATGGGTTTGACAACATAGCTTCTAACATTGAAGTCACTGACGCATGAACTGGTAAATTAAACAAAATAAGGCAACACTGTTCATACACAATACATCTCTTTTTAGTATTATGGCAAACTTCGCTTTTCTAGAGCTTGAACTAGAGTATTTATTTCGTTTCCTACCAGCCATTCTAAAGTTAAAATAAAACCACATTTAAAGAATATTGTCGAAACACAATAAAATCAGAAAATAAGGTTTATCAAAACATTATTCGAAGAAAGGCATACTGGAGAGGTTCATTATTAAAACAATAAAAATAAGCAGATCTTCAGAAATGATGTATTTAAATATAACTGAGGTACAACACAAATATATTAAAAATCTTTAAATTATTTCCACAGTATTTCATCATTATACTGAAAGCAGACCTCTCTCTGTTCGTGCTCAAGGCAATTTACTTGTCTCATTTTATTCAGTAATCAGATAATGTCGATTATAATATGGAAGTATAAAATCTGTTATATAAGTTAAAATAATAATACATAATTGGTTTGTATTGAATTTCACACAAAGCTACTCGAGGGCTATTTGCACTAGCCGTCCCTAATTTTGCAGTGTAAGACTAGAGGGAAGGCAGCTAGTCATCACCATCTACCGCGAACTCTCCGGCTACTCTTTTACCAACGAATAGTGTGATTGATCGTCACATTATAATGCCCCCACGGCATAAAGGGCGAGCATGTTTGGTGTGAAGGGGATTCGAACCCGCGACCCTCAGATTACGAGTCGAGTGCATTAACCACCTGGCCATGCCGGGCCGTATGACATATATTTTCTTTATTTCTACGGACTTGAATATATCACCAACTCATGCAGTCTATCTATAGCTATAATCCAAAATACCATGATCCGGTGCAATATTGTAAAAATTAAGTTGAAGTCTAACAGCTCCGTGAAAATATAAATACAAACAATGTATTTAATTCACACCTACGTAATATAAAATTGCCAATAAACGTAGAGAGAATAATGACGAAATAAAATAAGTGAAACACATTATAAATCGATAATAATTTTCATTGCATTGTATTGCGAAGACAGTTGTAGAAATAAATAATAGTGATTTTTAAGTCCAGCAATAGTGTAGACGGATTCATGTGCCTTACAGCCTGCCTTATATTGACGTCTGACGTGTTTGGATTTGCAAGGAAATCCGTTGCTAATATGTTTATACAACTTTCCGGCTGTTTATGCATTTTGGATTTTAGCCAGACACGAATTATTAAGTTTTGTTTTGATATTTTATGATTTATCTCAATATTTCATCTACAGCGGGTAGCATCTGGTGTTTTATACACAGAGCCGGTATTTCTATCTGAGGGGGTGCGCACCTCTGAATGTGCCACTAGATTACATAATTTGTGTTTTACCTGATATTACCAGGATTGGCTTCGCTTTTTATGTTGAAATAAAATTTCCTCTTTTTTAATAATAATAACAAAACGAGAAAAAAAAAAATTGATTGGAAATCTTTAGAGTTTACAAATACTTAAAGATTTAAAGATTAAACTGTACTTTTTCACGAGCAACAAGGCTTAACATTTGTTAGGCTATTTCAAATTGAGACTAGGCCTCTGTCTCTTCTAGAAGAAATACTGGACGTGGGTAGTGACTACTGAATCTTTATAACGAGTTCATACAGAGATAAAGAAGGAAAAGAGGGGGAGGAATAAAAGACAAATAAGAAAGCTAAGTATAAATCTTTATAAATCTGTTGTTCAACTTACTACATAATTAGCTATCAATTTAATTATGCAGTTATCAACTAGTAACTTGTACAAACAAGCACATGTCGTGTTTAATTTGGATATCAGTTACTAAGTGTGTAGACTTTTTACATGTCATCATATTTCATGTACAGATTTAGTTCGTATTTTGTTTTGTTACATAAAGAGTTACCATGAGTTAAGCAATTGGATTAAGTATAATAGTAATATGTGTTAGTTATAAATATAGTGTTTAACTTTAGTGCAACGTTAGGGTGGATTAATCTCTGGAATATTGGATCACCAGCCAACACAATGTAAATCTGTAACTTGAACTAGATAATACCACAGAAACAAGATACTCTGAAAGATTATCTATTGGGAACGACACCACACTGTTATTAGAGAGCGTAAACAAGACGAAGATGCCTGATGACCAGTTTTAAACAGGACTAATCAGCATAAGGTCCTCAGCCAGGAATACTTCTTGACGATATAAAGGCTTGCCTTGTTAGGATGGACAGGGCTAAGAACAGGAGTTATCGACAACTGTACTGTCTACAAGTGGTAGTACATTAAGAAAAAACACACAGATGTTTGCCAGACGGAGTGACGAAGATCACTCACTCAGCAGGGAACTCATCAGCGGTAAAAGGAGACAAATAGGGAAATCATGGCCTAAACATCCGCTACTTGCACATTACGATAACCTACTGTAATATCAGGGGGATCAGGAGATGCAAACTCTCTGAATCTTATGACATCATGGTCTTTCAATAGACTGAAATGCAGTAGCTTTAACTTCGTATCAGATGTTCTCGCAGTGGTTGGAATTGTCATTGCAATGTCACTACAGTGACATCTGTATAAACAAAATTATCACAGCCGAACAATCGCCATACGTGTAGCTTACCCTTAGTTACCTATACACATTCAAATCACCAATGCATGTATGAAAAATAACAGCATATCATACTGAAGACTGTGGATACTCGCTTGACCTGTGTGACAACATTCCTGTGGATCTAACAGTAGGAAACTTCCATACCAGACACCACATCTAGGCTTTAGGTAAAAATACCAATTACAAATATTACATTCTGCTTTCCACAGTATAGTCACTAACATTATACTTCTAAACTCGAGTGAATGATGAATCACCAAGAATCGCAGAGTGTCAAGGTGACAGAATCTCCTGTACAGAATACCTTTAGTATCTCCACTATAAGTGTCATCTCTACCTGGCACAAGGGAACATAATATAATCAGTGATTACCTCGCGTGTAAGGTGCATATTATGACAGAAAGACAAATTGGTATAAAATAATCTATGAACTCACACCAGAATATCAAGATACTTAGCAGCATTTGTATCTTAAAGTGAAGTCAGTTTCTGCAAAAGGAACAGTGATGATGATGATAAAGGCTTAAGGGCAGACAGTCAAATCTATAGAGTTTATGACGACAAGAAATGACCCAACCTAAGCAGGAGGCAAGGATTGCACGGAATCGAACCTATGATTTTTATAGATAAACAGCTTCCAAAACGAGAGACAGGATATGTAATGAACTGTGCAGCAAGACCAATATGGAAGAAATATTTTTTAGCATTTCAATATTTGTAGATGATAAATGAACCAAAAGCATACGATAAACTTCAGATGTTTGAGAGTCGCACGACATGAACAAATATTACACACGTTTTTATTGTTACATGCACATTATGTTACATAAATGTTTTATAAATATTAATAAATGCATGGACGTAATAATATTTATTAATGTATGTAGTTTTTAAACTGTTAATTTGTATTAGTTTCAATAATTACAATGTACACATATATATACCAAATATTTTCAAAATCGTGGCTGATTATTGTTTTAACTATATTGAGCGTATTTAATACGGTAATGAACTACGGAATCACCTGAGAAAAATATGCAAAGTTGTATATTGTTAACACAAAATGAGACTGTCAAAAATAAAAATAAAAGGGTAAAAACAAATATTTTAATGATATTTATTTGTCTTAGTAAATATCTGGTCAAAACAAGGAGGAAAATATGTAAAACAATAAACTTAGAGATATTTTAATCAGATACCACCTTATAAAATTTTATTCTTATAATATTTTTCTGACAGAAGCAAATATTGGTAGAATTATCAGGCTATTTATTGCTAGTAGAGGTCTTGTGAGTTTCCGTCTTGATTGTGAGTCGTTGAAATTCCGGCTGATATGTTGTCAAGGCTGTACGAATTAGCGCCATCAGGTGCTGATTTGTAAGGTTTGCACGATGCTTCGATTTCACAAACTTCATTACAGAGTACAGTGATTCACAGCAGTATGTTGTGCTGAAAATCGAGATGAGTCGCACATTGGCTTTCTCTAGTTCAAGATATTTTATTTCTATAAGTTGCTTCCAGAACTCAATTGTAGAATGGGATTTATGGATCATCGTTAGACCCAGATCCTCCTGTAGTTCTATTAGTTCCATTTTCACAGCAGATGATTCTGTAACCAGAGGTTCAAGAATTGAACAACCATCACTGATTACATCACCCATGAATGGAGTTACAAGAAAGGTGAAACAGTGTTTCAGCTTTTACAAGTCCTCAAACCTGTCAAGGAAATTTAGCAAGCAGTCCTTGTAATTTATCTTTGTACTCTTTCAGTTTGTGATTTTTTATTTCAATGTCAGGTAAAGTAACTGAAGTTTTTTGATAAAATGTCTCTTTGAAAAAAGTTCTATTTTATTCTGGCAACTGAAAATTGTCTGAGTAAGATCAGAAACAATCTTATCCTTCCCCTGGAGTGCCAGGTTGAGAGTTTGTAGATGATTTATTATATCAATAAGGAACATTAGATCTTGCATTCATTCATCATTTCCCATTTGAGGATAGAATCTTTTCTTTTCTTCAAGAAAAGTAATAATAGGCTCCAACAGATCCACAAACCTATTTAAGACATTATTGGTTGACAGCCACCCCCCACAATGCAATAGAAAGAGACATCACTGGGTTTATCTTTAAGCTCCAGTTCTTCAATAAATTTTTTAAATTATTGATGGGTATTCTCATTTAATCATAAGAAATTGACAATTTCAAGAACAAATTTCATAACATCATCATACTTGAAGTATCTGGCTGCCAGGTGTTCAAGATGAATAATTCAATGAGCAGGGAGAAACTCTGGAAAGCTAGGATCTCTTTTCGTAAGTGCAATTAATCCTGCATTTTTCCCCACCATCGCAGGTGTTCCACCTGTTGCAACACTGACAAGTTTATTGAGTGGAATATCAGCATTTGTTAAGGATCTGTCAAGCGCATTTTTAATGTCAATACCACAATTGTATCTTTTAGAGCTACTAAGTCTAACATCGCTTCTTTCACAGTTACATCAGAGGAAACAAAACAAACAAATACCACCAGTTATGGGTTGTCTTGTATGTATGTAGATTCGTCAAGGGCTAAGCTGAATGCAAGATAATTCTTTAAAGCATTTTGCATTTTCCTTGCAACATCAGCACTAATCTGATAGATACGTCTCTCTGTAGTGTGACGTGAAGCTGGTGTTTGTGTTATTAGTCACTGAAGTTTTGTGTTATTTGGATCTAGCACTGAAACAACTTCAACTATATTCTTCTTAACAAATTCACCATCAGAATATGAGCGTTTAGCACGAGCAATATTTCATGATATAACAAAACTAGCTTAAGTTATTGTATCAACTTCCTTACTGAACGTTGCCAACAGTGTCTGAAGACTATTTAGTAATGATTTTAACACAGTTAACTTATTTTTCCGTAATTCTGATTTAGGTGGATAATCAGACGAAAAGTTTTTGTGACTTGTTTCATAGTGGCGTTTCATGTTACTGGCTTTGTAATGACTGAGTAGCACATTGCAGATAAGACACAAAGGTTTACCTCCTTTAATGGTGGTTGTACAATCTTCCTCCCACTCTGGCGTAAAATTTATGTTTTCATCTTTATACTTTCGCTTCTTACAAGTTGATGACGCCGTCTTTCTTCACAAAATTTTCACAGACACTTCTGGAACATTAAAGTGAAAAGAAACAATAAGCTCCAACATGCGAAATGCAGCGAAACCCTACAGTGCCCAGTATCACACTGACACTCCACTAAATTCACTGCTCACAACACAGCCACACACGCCACAATCACGCCCAGTGAAACTAACATTTTCAGCACTGGCTTGTACGATTACTGATTCTCCAGCACAATTTCTCTGTAATCCTTGCTGATCCGAAATTTCTTCATTCCCTAACCAAAACCTAGTATTAAAATTGTGATTTAAATTCTTAAATATATTTACTCAACATGAACATTAAACTTACGTTTTAATCCAGTGGACTCAGTTTATATCCAGTAAATAATTATAAAGCTTGAAATTCTTTTATTTAACTTTTATATTAATTGTGATGCAAAAAGGAGCTCAGTTAACACATTTCCACGAGCCGCACATTACATGTCAAAGAGCCGCATGTGGCTCGCGACCCTCAGTTTGGCCACCATTGGACTACACTATGTAACAAAATTTTACTTTTTCTTGTTCCTGGGCAGAAAGTGTTATTTCCCAATTGCTTATGCTTAAATTAAATTGAAAAGACCTATTTTTCTTAAAACTTTGTTTTTGTGACCTGGGTAATGAAAATTTCAAATTTACCCGTTTTCCAGATCATTCCAGGTAGATTCAGTGCTGAGTAGCTGATAGAAAATTTTCTAGAACTTACAAGAAAAGAATTTTCGAGAATGTTGTAGAACATACGAGAATTTTCTAGAACTTTTCATAGTAATATATATACAGGGGTTCACCATTTACCAATTCAGTTTAGTTCTAGCTGCCTAAATGAACAGATAGACCTATCTGATTTTATCAGAGATGGCATGAAGAAGCTGCAAGCATTCTCCAGACGCATTTTGCTATATATGTGGCCGATTTATCAAGACAAGAGCAAAAACGTACTCTGTGACAGCATCTACTAAAATGTGTGAAGCCTACAAGGCATATTTCGGCATGCCTGTCGGGAATCAAGATAAACTCTGGGCACTTTATTTTACCTGCGAGCACTGCAAAAAACTCTAGAAGGTAAGACGGATAATTTTTGCTTGCTTGAATA
Source organism: Tachypleus tridentatus (assembly GCF_004210375.1). Lineage (NCBI taxonomy): Eukaryota > Metazoa > Arthropoda > Merostomata > Xiphosura > Limulidae > Tachypleus > Tachypleus tridentatus. Next base: position 86,757,739 of record NC_134832.1, on the reverse strand, counting down.
GTAAGATTTTATATAATACAAATATTAGACCTTTTAAAACTTAAATGTCTTTTAATTTATTTTTTAATTTCAAATAGTATACAAAAATATCACATATAAACTATTTTGCATGAACCTCTTACACATTAATTGTGGATGAAATAAATATACTATTTATACTAACAATTTTATTTTGCTTTTCTGCTGGTACAGAGAGAAAAAGAGAGACATGAAATTTGCTATTTCAAGAATTTGGCGTGAACCCACTGACCATTCAAGCAATTGCTACTTCTGCATGGTGGACCCTTTCAAACGTCGGGCTGGTAAGAATGCATCTGCTATCATGTACCCAGACCTTCCATCATCCATCGCCCCAGTACTACATTGCCCTTAGCTCTCTTTACCCACTTCGTCAGAGAGAAAGCAGCCATCCTCAGAAGAGATCAGCCAATCAGAAGAGGAGGTAGACGTTGAACATCCAGATTACAATTTCAGAGGTGCAGCTGGTGAGAGAAATCCATACTACCCAACGAAAGAGACCTTAATGACTTGATCAGAGATCTTGGTCTAACAAAGTTGAATGCCAAGCTTTTGACATCTAGACTCAAGGAGTGGGATTTGTTAGATGAAAGTGTTCAAGTCGCAAGTCAGGGGCAGCGTCACCAACATTTTTCAAGCTCCTTTACTCATCAAGATGGGCTCTTCTTATGCCACAATGTATCTGGTCTGTGCAAGGAAATTTCAATTGCCTGTAACCCGAACGAATGGCGCCTCTTCATTGATAGCTCATCCAGAAACCTCAAAGCTGTGCTGCTCCATAACGGGAATAAGTATCCACCTCTTCCCTGGCTCATTTGGTGCACCTAAAAGAGCAAGGTGAGCGCTTCCATCAAGATATACTGGGCTTTGAACGCTGTTACCAAGGAGCTTATAACGAAAACATGATGGGAGATTATATCTGGGGGCTGATACGTGAAAGTGATTTATATTACAGTTGCAAATCTCGAAAAACTACTCACTTCTAAACATTTTTTGTATAACTTTAGTATAAATACATGAATATCTTGATTCATATGTTGTTTTATTTAGACCTTATGTAAATTAAAATGTGCAGATTTACTAGTTTTAACATAGAAAATAGGTTAATTTCTAAATTTCATTATCCAGGCCACAAAAGTAAAGTTTGAAGGGAATAATGGTCATTTTCTGTACTTTTACAACAATTAAGAAACAACATACTATCCAGGAACAAAATGTGTGTTACATAGTGTTATTATAATACTATTCCACTCTGTACAGATGAAAAAATGAGGCAAGGCATTCCTGTGCAAATACATTGTTCAGTGTAACCATGGTAACATGTAAAAGAGGCTCAAGGTATAGAAGCTACATCTATATGCAGGTATGGAAGCTCTCTTTAGCTTGGACAAGATACACAGAACCATAAATAAGTCTAAACATGGATATCTAATTCCAGATGGTATAAGAACTTGCATTGTTACGAAGCTTACAGAAGCCAAGCTGTTGAAGTTCGTGTCAGAATACCAACATATCTGTAAATCAGGTAGCAGCTCTAAGATATGGACTGATGTCTTTATCAAATCATTGCCAAAACCCTTGGGGGGTCATTTTCGTCTTAAACGTCATCTAATAATCACCTTACAAAACATCACTGACAAGATACCAGAAAAGGTTTGCCTATCAGAATGAGCTACTTCTACTATTATCATTACGTTATTTAATTTGTGTAGTGTATACTGGTGTAGAGAATATATTTTATAACTAGGAATAACTGATATTACACTAAATCGTTGTTTTTTCTTTAAATGAACACCTAAAGTTTCACTTTTCAACTTCTTCAGAAGCATTTTACTAAAACATAAGCCGTTACTGACAATACAAAGCTTCAAACGGTTTAAAAATATATTCTGTAAATTATGTTTTCCAATTTAGTGGAACACTGCTGAAGAAGCTGTAAAGCAAAACTTTTAGTGCCCAGTTAATGAGAAACAGTAATTTGATGTTACAAGGTTGTTTATTTAATACTAGAAATACTTTGTGTGTCTGCTGTAAATTCAGCAGTGTTGAACTAGGTTTTTCTTCCATTGTGATAAACCTAGTTCAACAATGCTGAATTTGCAGCAGACACACAGAGAAAGCTTTGAAAACAGTTAGAACACCTTAGCAGTAGCTTTAGATCTGAAAGATTCCTAAAATAGAGTCTAGCTACCTATTATTTCTAAAAAAAAAATATTGGTGTAAGCATCAGTGTAATATGTGTAAGATGGGTCATAACCATTCAATTATGAAATGATGCATCGTGAAATAAAGAAGTTGACAATCAGACTGGATTATCATAAATACCAGTTTGTTTCAAGGATTACCACTATCGTTTTTCTCGAACATTAACCAGATAGCTTGCGATATACTTTGACATTCTGATATACAGAAGAAGTTCTAACAAAGCTGAACTCGAAAACAAGGGGTAACCATCTCTTTGAAAGTGGTGAAATAAAACAGAAATTGTCATCAATCCTAACAAAGCCATAGCCATGCACTATACACGAAACAAAAAACATGCTGATGAGAATAAACAATCACCATCATTTGCAGTTACTACCAGCCGTCTGGAAGAAAAACTAAATTACCTGTGGGTAACCTTTGATATACAATTCTACTTCATCAGCTACATTAACATTATGATAACCAAGCTACCAAAGTTATCAATATACTAAAATTTGCAAGAGGAAATATACAGATCCGAAGAACATAACTTGCTTTTGCTCTATTAAAGTCTTATCCACTCTGTTCTGGATTATGTACAATTAATGACCGGCATAAGTGTTACACACTTAGATAAGATTAAAAGTGATACAAAATACCTGTTTAAGAATGTTCACAGAATGCACTTGAAATATAAATATCATCAACATTGCAGAGTACTAACAGCACTTGTAAACAGAATAATTCACTATTGCTTTACAGAGCAAAACCCATGAACTGCATCACAAAGCCAATGGCAGCTCCATATTAACCCATAATACAATAGCCATGAATTGGATTACCTAAGAGACACCCGGGAAGACAATGGTAGGTGGACAGGTGCTATATATAATAATGCAGCCACCACTCAAACAGTTGGTCACCACCCGATCTAAGGCATATCTGGTGCCACAGCAAGCTGTAGAGATCATTCTACACATCAAATGCAGAGAACTGGCAGGAGGTCAAACGAAAAAGCCTGCAACTCTTACTAAAAACCATGATGGATAGTCATCTGTCATCATATTAACAAACAGTTCCTGTACTACAGCAGTGAGAGTGCTTATCAGGCATTCATCACCTTATGGATCAACAATATTCTACACAAGAGCTCTCCTTCACATCGCTAAAAGCAATGAGCCACAAATTGAGAGTACCACCAACATAATATTGGGAACCAACTTACAGTCTGTACGGTGTAAACTTCAGAGTAGTTTAACCCAGATGGAGAGCATAATTCAAAGCAATGCTTGGTGAAACCAACACCTGGATGTATACACTAACCTATGTGAGATAAAGCTAAACAAGGAAGTTTAAAAGCCTGCAGGAGAGGACACTCTATCAAATCTTGTACAACTTTACTAAACGAATATTTACCTCCACTATACTAGAAACATGAGAACGGCAACTACAGAAGGTTTTGACAACATTCATAGAAGAAAAAACACTTCTGTATCTAACATGCATAAAAATAATCCTTGTAATGAACGATTACATACCGAAAGCGTTCGTGGCATATGAATCCTTGCAATGTATTTCTACCGATAACATAAAAATATAAGTCACTGCAACATATCTAGAAAAAACTTCAAAGTTTTTTACACAGGAAGCAAATTTAGAAGATCAAAGTCTCGTCATTGTAATAACAGCTTACCATGTTGCAGAAAATTTTCAGACTAGAGCTTCAATGTATATCTAATGTATTCTGAACACTAAGAAATATAATTTATTTACGTAGTACAAAATAAAATAACGTTTCCTGAACTGTACTAGGACGACTAATAGACGAGACGAAGATATAGTATATCAATAATGTTTAACTTTATAATAAGCAGAAATTATGTTAATCCCACTCATATAAAATATGTTCATTAACAATAATTAAACTTTAACATAGTTTCATTCTGGTTAAGCAATAAGAGTGAGTTAGAGATCTTAAGTATGAAGATCGAGAAAAAAAGGACCCTGATTAAGTACAATTATGGGAAGCTCTGAATATCATAATAAAACCACCTTTTTAAATTAATATCAGTCACCACAACTACCTCATAATTTTTATGTAAACCATGACTCTGATGACAAATCTCAATCTTACAAGCTGCAATCGAACTGGTTATTCAGAGTACACTAGTAAATTCACGATTGGTAGACGCAGATGTGACTATATATCTGCAGTTCAAATGAATAAACTTGGGAGGGGTGAAATAATAACAGGGTGTTCAGCTGTAATATTACAAATTTGATTATCTAGTAATTGTTTAGTGGAATGCCTTTTTTTTTTTATCAGCCAAATACACCTATACCACTTCACTTCGTTCACAAATACGAATACCTTTTAATGGTTTTAGTATTTAATTTATTTAAGCATAGTTCAGACAATATTGGTCTGGTTGGTTGGTTGGTTGGTTGATTTAGTGTTTTATGGTGCAAAGCAACTTGGCTATCTGCGCCATATTGATCTGTTCTCTTCAAAAAAGGCCTGGCATGGCCAGGTGGTTAAGGCACTCTACTCGCAGTCTAAGGGTTAGAGGTTCGAATCCCTGCCACATCAAATATGCTCATTTTTTCAGCCGTGGGGGCGTTATAATGTTACAGGCAATCCCACTATTCGTTGGCAAAAAGAGTAGCCCAAGAGCTAGCGTTGGGTAGTGATGACTAGCTGCCTTCCTTCTAGTCTTACACTACTAAATTTAGGATGGCTAGTGCAGATAGCCTTCGTGCAGCTTTGCGCGAAATTCAAAAACAAACAATCTCTCTAAAATGATAAAATCCGACAGTAAAGAAAGTTGTATTACAGCCAGTTACGTTCATTGCCTTAATAACAGCTGATACTCTTTATCTATAGACTTGATTGTTTGTTGTTCAGCACAACTATGTTGTTTTCGCCATAGAAATCGAATTCTGAGATTGAGGGTTTACCCATCAGCTTATCGCTCTTTCAAGGGGCGCATTAACTGTAAAGCAAAATATGGACAATTTGATGCCCTGTTGGTTGGAGAGTTGGCTAATGAACTATTCAATATTCATTCAGCATTTTACGTTATACAATATATATATATATATATGTATATATTTAATACACACGTAGTAAAGTTCCAGAAAAGTATTCACAAGTAACGCTGTAAACAACAAATTCTTTATTATATGAATTGATGTAACCAAAAACATATATAGAAAATTATTATAATTATCATTGTGTTGATCTACAAACTGTACGTTGAAGTCAGGATGACACAAACCACTGTGAGTAATGTAGTCACGAAGCACAATAGTAGTTCATAATAGGGATCGTCCATTTGTTTTCTTTACTATTATTTAACATTGTTCCGCCAGCCTACAGCAAAGATGACTGAGTATTTTAATAAACCCTGGGCAATATTGCTACATGTATCTTTGTGCATTCCATATGGTAGTTTTAAGTTTATTTGACTACCTAGCAAATAACAGTAGTTGTATAACTGTTGAAACTCAATCGTTTTAATATAATCTATGGTTTGTAGCAAAGCCTCTTAATTTGCTACATGCATGTGTATATAGATAGCTGCGTGCAGGCAATAAATGTAATTTAATGTTTATATGGTAGGCATGACACACGTTTCATAGCGACTGCTAACTTACTGTTGCAACTATACTGATGTCGAGTATCATTTATGTACAGATTTCCTGTCCTTTCAGACACGACGGTGCTGACAGGATTACAGTTATTTTTTTATTACTGCACGATCAATTTCGGCATGTTACACAAACGTTTAAACGTTATAAAAATGTCTAGGCTGTCTCTTACAACATACACCTTTAAACCGTGGTTTAAAAGGTACTATCAGTTTCGAGCATCGGATCGGCAATCATGTTGATGGCTGTTGATGCAAGTGTTAAATTATAGCCAACGCTGTGAGATTACGAATTTTGTAGATGTTGCAAATAGGGTAGTCATCCTTGAAGCTGACTATAAAGAGCGTCAAGAATGGTGTAAGCAGAAGATGTCAATTCTGAATGAAATTAAAACTGATACTTTGTAGCTATATATTTTATTTTTAAAATGTTTAGTTTTAGATAAGCACGCGGCAGCAACGGCTCACCAGAGTAAGTAAGGTTGTCACAATGTAA